>NW_026111937.1:50000-72500 GCF_024679095.1 Eriocheir sinensis
CTTTTCTTCCCTTTCCTCTCATTCCTTTCCCCTTAAAGCCTTCTCTTCTTCTTCCCTCATCTTTATCTCTCCTCTTCCCTCCCTTCTTTCCCTCTTCTCTTATCCCTCATTTGCATATTTTTTCACCCTGTCCTCTTCCTATTCTCCTCTTTGTCCTCCTCTTACCTTCCTTCCCTCTTCTCTACTCCTCCTATACCTCCCTCTGATTTACTCCTGTCACCTTCATCTCTCTAGTCTCCACTCCTCCTCCTTCTCCTCCTCCTCCTCCCCGGCAGCAGGGCAGGTGGAGGGCAGGCTCAGGCGTTCCTGGTCATCGCCAGAGCGCGTCAGGTCTGGTTAGGTCAACGCCTGCAAGGATGACCACCACCATCACCACCGCCTGCACCACCTCTGCCTCCTCCACCACACTCCACCACCACCACTCACTGCCACCATCACTGCCTCCTCCACCACCACCACTCCTACCACCTCTGTCTCCCCACCACCACCACTACTACTGCCACTCATCACCGTTGCCACCACCTCTACTAGTCTACTACCTCCTCCACCACCAACAACACTTCCACCACCATTACTCCTACCACTGTCCCCTTCTTCCTCTGCTCCTCCTTCTACTGTTCTTTATATTCTGCTTTTCCCTTTTTTCCTTCTTGTTCTTGTTTTTTATGCCATTGTCATCGTGTTTTCTTTCTTCCTTCATTTCTTTGATTTTCTTTTTTCTTGTTTTTCTTTTTCTTCTTCCTCCTCTTCTTTCGTCTTTTTCCTCCTCCTCCTTTTCCTCCTCCACACAAAGACTGCTTCTGTCGTGACCAGATTGGCGGAATTTTTGGCTTAGTAAACAAGGATGAATATTTGATTCTCTCTCTCTCTCTCTCTCTCTCTCTCTCTCTCACCACAATAGGATAAGAATCAACCCTTCTTTATCTCCTTTCCTTTATTTACTAACTGATCTTTTCTTCTTCGCTTTCACAAGTTATCCATTTTTATTCCGTCCCTATTGCCTCACTCTTCCCTGCTTTTCCCCTTCAATACCCTGCCAAATATACCTTCGCCCTTCCTCCCTCTCCTCTCATTTCCATCTCAGCATCTTTTTTATACCTCACTAACACCTCACTGTTCTTTACCTGCATCTCCGCTTCCTTATCCAGCAAGTCATACCTGGTCACCTGTTAACCAACTCTTCCCATTGCTGTATCATCTCGTTCCTTTCATAAACGTATCTTATTTTCGCGCTCCTTATCAACTCACTTTTCCTTGATTCTCTTTACTGACCCTATCAATGCAACTCCCTTCTCTTCATAGCATTTTTTTCGGCTGTTAATCTTCCCATTGCTATATCATCTCAATTCTTCTTTCAGTTCCCTTTCATAAACGTATCTTATATTCGCTCCTTATTAACTTACTTTTCCTTGATTCTCTTTTACTGACCCTATCAAATACAACTCCTTCTCTTCATAGCATTTCCTTTTCGGCTGTAAACCTTCCCATTGTTGTATCATCTCATTCCTTCTTTCAGTTCCCTTTCATAAACGTATCTTATTTTCGCTCCTTATCAACTTATTTTTCCTTGATTCTCTTTACTGATCCTATCAAATACAACCCTTCTCTTCATAGCACTTTCTTTTTCAGCCTCCTCCCTAAACCCATCTATCACCCTACTCTTCCTTGTTCTTCCTTTTCTCGCTCCTAGCAAAGATAAGAACATAAGAACGTAGAGTCTGCAAGAGGCCTGTTGGCAAAGATATCTGCTATTCCTTTCTTCACCTACACTCCTTCGTTTGACCTCCTCACCCTCTCTAATCTTTTATTTTTAGCTCCCTATTCTTCCTATTTACTCAACTCATTTTGTTACTCTTCCGTTACTCCCTTTACTCACCCTATCAAACATACTGCTCTCCTCTTCACCTGTATAACGTTTTCTTGGCCTCCTCACCCCTGCTAATCTTATCTCCCGCTCCCTATCACCCTGCGTATCCTTGTTTCTCCCTTTCTTAAACTAGCATTTGCACTTTCATTCCCTTCACCTCACACCCTTTCTTGACCTCTTCACCCTCCCCTTATCTGATTTTCCATTCCCTATCTACTCTTCCTTTGTTTTCCTCACCTCCCAATCACCATCCTCCGCTCCCCCTCACTTCTACACACCTTAAAATCCCTGTCTGTCTGTCTGTCTGTCTATCTGTGAGTCTGAGCTTTTGTCTTTTTCTTTGTTTGTCTGTCTTTCTGTATGAATGTAATTCTCTACTCGTCACCTGTATAAACTTTTCTTTCACCTCCTCCCACCCTCCACAACACCTGCAGCCACTCCCACCTGTCCCCCTGACGCTGCAACAGGAAACTTCTCTAACCAGTTTCCGCCCAGGCTCACCCACTGACCGCTCTCACCAGGCCACCAGGAGACGAGATAAGGTCACACCGCTGTCTCTCTTGGCACTGGTTGCTCTTTCTCTCTCTTTCTCTTTCCTCCACCTCCGCCTGCATGTTTTTTTTTTATCTCTCTCTCTCACTCGCTTTTAAACTGTCTTCCTTCTAGTTTTGCTTATCATCTCTCTTTTTAGTTTTTTTTTTATAGTTTTTTCTTTAATGTTCTTGTTGTTTCGTTTCTTTTCTCCTTCCTCTCCTGTCCCTCTCTCTCGTTTGATGACTTCTTAGCTTTATTTCTTTATACAGTTTCTATGTTCTATGTTTCTATTGTTCTTATGACTCACCTCATGTATGCATTGAAGTCCTGCCCTTAATTACTGGAAGACATTGAATTAGTTGAGTTAAGTGACATGCCCTCACCTCGAGTATGCAGTTCCGTTCTGGTCACTATGTTCTATTATCTACCTTCCTTTACCTTTTTGCTTCATTTACTCTTTCTTCTTTTTGCATCTCCTTTCTTATTCTTTGTTCGCTTCTTTAACTACTTCATTACTATTTGTTTTTCTCCTCCTCTTTTTCTTCCTTAATCCCACTTCAGTCCTTAGACTACTCTTTCTCTTGCTTTTTACTTCTTTTTACTCTTCCTTCTTTTTTCCATCTTCTTTTCTTATTCTTAATCTGCTTCTTTAACTAAAACTTATTATTTTTTTTCCTCCTCCTCTTTACTTCCTTTTATCCACTTCCAGACCTTAGCCTACTTCTTTTTCTCTTGCTTCTTTTACTTATTTTACTCTTCCTTCTTTTTCCATCTTCTTTCTTATTCTTAGTTCGCTTCTTTAACTACTTCCTTATTATTTTTTTTCTCCTATTTTTCTCCCTTAATCCCACTTCAGTCCTTAGTCCCCTCTTTCTCTTGCTTCTTTTACTTCTTTTACTCTTCCTTCTTTTTCCATCTTCTTTCTTATTCTTAATTCGCTTCTTTAACTACTTCCTTATTATTTTTTTTCTCCTATTTTTCTTCCTTAATCCCACTTCATTCCTTACTTAGCCCACTCTTTCTCTCGCCTTCTGTCTTTTCTCCTTATTGATATTTTTAATCCCACCTCATCCTCTTCAAAAGCTTCTCTCCTTCCCTTCCTCGCCTTCAATGGGCCGTATTTTAAGACACCATCGCTTCTCACATCAACTATTTCTAAAGGTCAAAGAGGGGATCAATCTGGTTTTCATGAGTGTTTTTTAAGGTTCATGGTACAGAAGAAGGGTCAAACTACCACCAGGGTCATAAAACTACCCCTGGAAAGGCTTACAGATCCTACGAAAGCCATGTCAAATATGTGAACTTGGGCGACGAAATGTTTTAAAATACGACCCTTTGTCTCTTCTCCTTGATATTTTTAATCCCACCTCATCCTCTTCAAAAGCTTCCCTCCTTCCCTTCCTCGCCTTCTATGTCTCTTCTCCTTATTGATATTTTTAATCCCACCTCATCCTCTTCAAAAGCTTCCCTCCTTCCCTTCCTCGTTGATTCCTTTCTTCATCCACCTTTTATCTCTTCACATCACATCATCACATCACCTTCACCATCTCATCCCTTCTATCCCTTCCTCTTTTTTATGTGCCTCGACTTCATCTTCATCCCCTCTCCCTCCCTCCCTCCCTCCCTCCCTCCCCCTCTCGTCTGCGTCTCCTTCACCTCCCCCTCCCTCCTCCCCCCCTGACGAACCTGAGCTGCCGCGTCATCCACACCTCACCTGCAGCATCCACGTGACCTCCTGCAGCGGATATGACCTCACCTGACCTCACCTAGCACATCTGGCTCTTGCGTCACCATCCCCCGCTCCCCCTCGCTTCCACACACCTTAAAATTCCTGTCTGTCTGTCTGTCTGTCTGTCTATCTGTGAGTCTGAGCTTGTGTCTTTTTCTTTGTTTGTCTGTCTGTCTGTCTGTCTATCTGTGTGTCTGAACTTGTCTTTTTCTTTGTCTGTCTGTCTGTCTGTATGTATGTATGTATGTAGTATGCGTCTGCCTGTTCGTCTGTCTGTCTGTCTCTGTCTATGTATGTATGTGTCTGTCTGTCTGTCTGTCTCTCTCTCTCTCTCTCTCTCTCTCTCTCTCTCTCTCTCTCTCTCTCCACATTCCACACCCTCACGGTTTTTTTTTTCTTCTCTTTCTTCACTATTTCCTTCTCACTCCTTCCCTTTCTCATTTCCTTCACGGCCACTCCCTCCTCATTCCTCCCTTTCTCCCTCTCTCTCTCACCCTTCAACCACTCCTTCTTTCACACCTTTTTTCCTTCTTCTCCTCCCTTCTTCCTTTGTGGTTTCCTCCTCACTACGCCATTTCTTATCTCATTCCTTTCTTTTCTCCCTACCTCTCTCCCTTCCTCCCTCCCTCCTGCCTCCTCCCTCCTCACCTTCCTTCATTCCTGGCCCACCCTAACATGCATTCCATTAATATCCAGCATGCCAATCTTACCTTTACCCTTCCGCTAATCCTTTGTCCCTTCTTTATCCTTTTATCATATTCTACACAACATTTACCCGCAGCTATTTCACTTCCTACCCTAGCCTGCACAAAAATATACCTATATCCCACCTTAAAATCTTTACACCTTATCTCATATGGATACTCCTTGTTCGCCAACCTCTGGAACAAATGTCGTCCTCCCCTAGTCTGCACAAAACATATCCCTGAATCCTACCCTAGAATCTTTTACACCTAACCTAAAATGGATACCTTTTACCCCAACCTATGGAACACGTCTTCTTACCCTAGACTGCACAAAAATATCCCCAAATCCTTCCCTAGAATCTTTCCACCTAATCTAAATGGATACCTTTTTACCCCAACCTATGGAACACGTCTTCACCCTAGACTACACAGAAATATCCCTAGAATCTTAAGTCCTACCTTGAATCGATATATTTACCTTACCTTACCTAAACTTATTACCATTACTGTACCTTAACAAACAGCTCTCTTCATACCCTAGATGGCACGTAATTCCCCCTATATTACACCCTAGAATCTTTACCCCTGCCTTAGAATCGATGTCACCTTCACCCTAACCGAAGCAACACCTGTCTTCCTTAACCTTGCAACACCCTACGCTGTCCTGCTCATACCCTGACCTAAATACTGACTACTACTATAATATCTACTACTATCTATTATGTTTACTTTTTTTACAACAAAGGAGACAACTCAAGCACACAAATGAAACAATAATAAAAAGCCCACTACTCGCTGCTCCTATAAAAAAAGAATCAAAAGAGCTGCTACATTCTACTACTTCTACAGCTACCACTACTTTCGGTCTCTATCTGAAGGCTTTCTACTGTAATCTGAGGAGAGGTTCAAGTTTAGCTTCTACTATTTTTCTACCTGTCCATGGGTTAAACTTCCCTTTAGTCCATGGGAAAAAACTATTCTTTCACATGTAACTTGAGTAAAAGGTTCCACTAAGTTTCTATCCTCCTAAATATTGAATTCCTTCATAATGGGAGATCGAGAAAATGTATAATGCCTCTGTTTCCCCATTTTTCTCCGTTCCTACAGCTTAATCTCAGTCAGTATCAGAGGCAAAGGTTTATTCTTCTACCTGTACCTTGAGAAAGAGGTTCAAATCTATTCTCCGTTTCTTTCGATAAAACTCCTTCAAGACAAGAAATAAATTTAAATTCTTTCCCTGTAACTCGATGAAGAGGTTCAGGTGTTATTCTCTGTCTCTATCTTCCTTTAATAAGAAAGAAAACAATATTCACCTGTAACTTATATAACTTCAGTAAATATTCACGTACGTTGAACTTTAGTAGAGGAGAAAAGTCTGTGTCCTTCCTTTTGAGATGAACAGAAGAAGCAACGGAGGAGTTAAAGACCAAACACACACACACACACACACACACACACACACAGTAAGCAAGGGGGAGTATGGTATGTCTGAGGGCGGTGAATAGAGGCGAGTCGGCATTCCTTGAGCAACCATCTTATTGTGAGAGCAAACCCAGGGAGGAGCTTGAGATAATGACTGAGGGATTTCCACTGTCAGTCTGCTGCAGAGATGATGATGATGATGATGATGATGATGTGATGATTTTATATTTGAAGGAGTTGATGGTATTCGCATTTACTATTTCTGAGGAAGTGTTCCAGAAGGAGGGAAAAGGAAGAGGGAGGATAGGAAGGAATGGAAGAGGATTAAGAGTAAGGTGATGAAGGGGAGGGAGCGGAGGGGAGGAAGAGGAATGAAAAAAAAAGGGGTGGGAGAGGAAGGAGAAGTAGAGGAGGGAGAGGAGGGAGAAGGAAGGGAGAGTGAGGAATGAAAAAGGAGGGGAGGGAGAGTTAGGAGAAGGATGGGCGGGAGTGGAAGGAAGGAGGAGGAGGGGCGAGAGAGGAAGGAGGAGGAGGAGAGGAAGATGATAAAGGGTGGGGTGAGAAACCGAGGAAGGATAAAAAAATGCAATAAATATAATGACCAAGAGATATACACTGTCACTCTGTTGCAATGATGATGATGATGATGATGATGATGATGGTGATTATGATGATATGTAGAGTGAGAAAACCGAGGAGGAACTAAAGTATAATGAATGATAAGTGAAGTTTCACGGATTTACATTCTTACGATGATGATAATGAAATGAGTGAGGATGATTACGTTAATAATGATGATGATGGTAATAATGATGATTTGAGGCAGGGGTGAAACAAACCGAGGAGGAACTAAAATAAAATGACGAAAGGATTTGCACTGCCAGCCTCTTACAATGATGATGATGATGACGATGATGATGATGATGATGGTAATAATGATGATTTGAGGGGGTGAAAAAAACCGACAGAAACTAAAATAAATGACGAAAGGATTTGCACTGCCAGCCTCTTACAATGATGATGATGATGATGATGATGATGATGATGATGATTTGAGGCAGGTGAAAACAAACCGAGGGAGGAACTAAAATAAAATGACGTAAGGATTTGCACTGCCAGGTATTTACAATGATGATGATGATGATGACGACGATGATGATGATGATGATGATGATGATGGTAATAATGATGATTTGAGGCAGAGGTGAAAACAAACCGAGGAGGAACTAAAACAAATGACGAAAGGATTTGCACTGCCAGGTATTTACAATGATGATGATGATGATGATGGTGATGTTCGAGGGTGGTGGGATGAAGGCCGAGCAAGATCAAGGTGACGAAGATGAGGGTGGGCGAAGGACAAGGATGAGCAGAAAAAAATATACACGTGGAAATTATAGTGAAGGAAAAAAAAAGGAGAACCGGAGAACGAAGAGGAAAAATAAGACCTAAAACAGAAGTTGCCAACCGAAGAGAGAGAGAAAAAAAAGGAAGAAGCGAGGAATGGAGAAGCAGAAAATAAAACAAAGAAAATAATTGCATGTGAAGGCAGACTGAATAAAAAAAATGACAAAGGAAACGGATATGAGAAAGATGAGACAGAACATAAGGAAAGAAATTATAGAAATGGAAAATATAATAAAGCAGGGAAGAAGAATAAAAAGGAAAATTAGAAACAGGAGGAAAAGGAAACTGATCATAGAGGAATAAAAGTGAATAAAGAATATGAAGAGTGAAGGAGTAAAGGAACAAGGGAATAAAGGAACAAAGAAAGAAAAATTAAGAAAAATAAAGATAACTAAAGAGGAATAGAGAGAAATGGAGGGAAGGGACAATAAAGAGGAGTAAAGAAATAAAAAAAAAACAATACCGAAGTAAAGAGGAATGGAGGACTAATAAAATGAAGGATAAAATGAAGTAGAGGGGTTAGGAACAACACATTAATAGAGAAACAGGAAACAAGGGAAATTTGAAGAAGAAAGAGGAATTATGAGGAATAAAGAATATGAGTAAAGAGGAATAGGTAAAAAAAAGCTGAGTCAAGAGGAAAAAGAAAAAAAATATGAGAAATAAAGATAAAAAAATAATACGAGAAGTAGAAATAATGAAGAATAAAGCAAATGAGGAGCAAAAAATGAATAAGGGAAAAGAGGAATCAGGGAAAATATGATAAACAAGGAAACAAAGATAAATATGAACAAACAAAAAAGGAATCATGAGGAAAATAAAAAATAAAGAGAAACAAAGAGGAACAAAGACTAACCAAGAGGACCAGTAACAAGGAAAGGAAGACACAGGTATGGAGCAGGTTGTGTGGCGTCCAAAGTGTGATCCGGACAGGTAAAGGGCGTGTACACAGACTGCTACCAACTGGACTTGCCTCGGGTCACCGTTAAGAGGAGGAGGAGGAGGAGGAGGAGGCGGAGGAGGGGGATCGTCTGCAGAAGGCTAGTCGAGGAGGGAGTGTATGATAATATGGCTTAGGAATGAGAAACTAGAAAAAAGATATTACTGGAGGGAAAAAAATATAGTTGAGATTAAGTTAAACATATGAAGTCCAAAGGCAATGTAAGGGAAATTTTCTACGTGGTGCTGAATTGTCTGAAAATGGACGTATATAAAATGGAATGTATAAAAGAATAGGAATAGAATGCGTAAAAAAATAAGAACGTAGAAGTAACTGAAGATGAAGCACGAAAGAATGAAACTAAGAAAAAATAGGAAAAAAATGATAACGGAAAATAATATAATCACGTGAACAGAAACACACACACACACACACACACACACACACACACACACACACACACACACACACACACACACACACACACACAAACAAACAAACAAACAAACAAACACAAACACCCCAAAATAAGAATAAGAAAAGCAAGAATAATAATGTGAATAAGAATCACAACAAAATAAGTAAACAAACTAAAAATGTAACATACACACACACACACACACACACACACACACACACACACACACACACACACACACACACACACACACACACACACACACAGAGGAGAGAGAGAGAGGAGGGGAGGGAGAGAGAGAGAGGGTGAGGAGAGAGGGAGGGGGAAGTCAACCTAAGCCTGGAGGTGACCCTGCAGCCGAGCCCCAGCCTAACGCCGTGTGAAAGCCGTGACCTCACGCCCGCCCCCCTTCCTCACCCTCGGGCCCCTCCTCCCCCTCCATTCCGGTCCCGTTAGCCCTCCATAGCGAGTAGCAGCTGGCGGCCCCGGGGTGATGGGGTGATGGGTAAGAGGGTAAGGGAGGAAAGGAGGTGAGGGGTAAGGGGGTGAGGGATGGGGTAGGGAAGGTTGATGGGTAAATGGTGGGTTCTCTTCTTTCTATTACTACTACTACTACTACTGCTACTACTACTACTACTGCTGCTACTACTACTGCTACTGGTCCTCCTCTTTCTGCTACTGCTACTACTACTACTACTACTACTACTACTACTACTGCTGCTGCTACTACTACTACTACTACTACTACTACAACTACTACTGCTACTACTACTACTACTACTACTACAACTACTCAGGGATGGATAATGTATAAGAACAGATGGATAGGTGGAATGAAAAATACTATTAGCTAGGTGAGTGGCAGAATACCTTAATGAATGAACAGTTAAGCGCATTAGACAGGTAAGAAAAACGAGTGTGAGTGGATAAGTGCATGAGTGGATAGATTGTTCAATAAGTGGAGGAAGGTGTGTAATGAATGGCAAAATACCTAATGAATGAAAAGGTAAGCAGGTGAATAGGCAGGTAAATAAAACATGAGTGGATTAGTATACAGACAGATTGTAGGAGAGGTGGAGGATGAGTGTGGATGTTGGACAAGAGGAAAAATGGATGTATATATGAGACAATTTTAAAAGGCGTGAATGCTATTGTTAAGTCTCTGTTATTCATAAGTCCTATCACCTATTGTTACGTGATGCGGTTTAGGACACTGCAATAAGATCAGACAATTTTAAAAGGCGTGAATGCTATTGTTAAGTCTCGGTTATTTATATGTCCTCTCGTCTATTGTTACGTGATGCGATTTAGGACACTGCAATAGGATCCTAACACCCTCTGGTTCCTCCTCTCCAAAACTCAGGACACGTGATCGTACAAAACCTGTTGCTGGAATGATCGTAACTTGGGTTGGGCAGTGATGGGCGGTTCTTGTGGCCTTGCAATTCCTGAAGGCTCATACGATTTTGGAGAAGAACTGGAAACATTCTCTTGGGTAACTTAGCTATATAAGGCTTGCGGCTGTAGAGATGGACAGGCAAAAAAATTAGTGGGTTCTAGTTTTTACCGTATTCACATTATTATCATTCAGAAATTTGCCTGGAAACGTTCATTTGATAGTGAATTTAGTTTTTTTGTTTACCGACCGCCTTAACTATACAAGGCTTGCGGCTGAAGAGATGGACAGGGAAAAAAAATACGTGGGTTCTAGTTTTTACCGTATTCACATTATTATCATTCATAAATTTGCCCGGAAACGTTCATTTGATAGTGAATTTAGTCTTTTTGTTTACCGACCTCCTCTTCCTTTCAATTTGCTATGATGGGATGGTTGCGTGCATGGATGGCAGTATTTTGTCGCTGCGTCCTTGTACGGAGGCGACGAGGATGGGAACACAAGACAAATATAATTGGATAAGAATGAATTGCAGACAAGAAAATTTGCCAATCATCCGAGAGAAGATGAGTCGACGGTAAGGAAGAGTAGTCACGTCTCCACACACAGAGTGAATAAATGCGTCGTGCGGCGAGTATTTATAGAGATGAGCGACGGTGTAATTATGCATGTGACAACGATGGATTTATGATGGAAGGTGTGGGTCCTCGAAATTAACGGGAAACATTAACGCAGAGAAACAGTCAGAGGAGAGACGCGACGAAAATATCTATAAATAAAATGATGGTTAAAACAATCCCCCAAATTAAAGAGAAGACACCAAGCCCTCGGAACAAAAAACTAACATAAACAATAGATAGCAAAGTCACCAAGACCACGAACATCAACAAAAACAAAACAACAAAAAAGTAATAATCACAAACAAGACATCAATCAATTAATTAGTAAGTAAGTAAAGGGGGAAGAAATATGCTACAGGTGTGCGTGGCCTCAGTGCTCATCTCCGTCACCTTAGCACTTGAAACTATGGTGGATAAGAACAACAACAACAAAAAACAAAAAAAGTCAATCCAAAAGACAATCCAAAAAAGTAAAAAAAAACACGAAACCCTAAAAAAAGTTCGATAATCCACAAACTACGAACAAACAAACAAACAAATAAAGGGTCACTCAAACACACCCACAAGAAAGACATCACCAAATTCCCAGTGAGTCACCCCCCCCCCCCTTTCACACACACGCACGCACACACCCACGTTCTCACACAAGGTCCCGGACAGAAGAGGCACCAAAACACCGCCTCTGGAACGCCCCGGTGGACTAACGCTCCCAGACGAAGGCATTTCCTGGCTCGGGGCGCAGATGACGTCGTCGTCCCTCCTCCTCTTGTCTTCTACCCCCTTCCCGTCCCTACCCCTATGCCCCTTCTCATTCCCCAAGCCCTCCACCCTTTCCCCAAGCCATATTCTAACCTTCTTCTTTCCCCAGATCAAGCCCCTTTCTCCTCCTCCTTCAATTTCTTCACTTTTTCATCCTAAAGAATTCCTCCCCTTCACTTCTTTTGTCCTTGGTTATTTTCCTTCTTTCCTAGCCCTTTTCCCCTTCCCCTTCCTGTTCAACCAGTCATCTACCCTTTCATCCTCAAGTTCTCCTCTCCCGTACTTCTTCGGTCATTTCCCCTATTCTTCTCCAGCCCTCTTTCCCTTCCCTTTACCATTTCTAGCAATCTGCCCTTCCTTTTCCCTAGCCTCGTCCTTCATACTCTTCCCAAACTCTCATTCCCTTGCCATTCTCTTTACCTTTTATCCCGGTCATCTTTTCCCCTACCTTTCTCATTCTCTTCTAAAAAAAACCTATCAAACCTACTATATGTCTCTTTCTACCCATCTCCACTTTTTCATTTTCCTATGTTGTAAATCTCCACTCCCTAATCCACCTCCACTTCATTCCCCACCTCCTTTCACTGATACCTCCATGACCTATTCTACCTCCACTTCATCCTCCACCTATCAACAACCTACTCAAATTCACCTTCATCACCTACCGAATTCTTTACTTCGCTTTAAATGGCTCCTCCTCCCTCATCTTCGTCTGCCCTTTACTCCCACTCCTTCCCATCTTCAAGTCTGGCCTTCCTGGAAACACCCAGAGGCTCTTGCAATGCGTCTTCCCCACCCTCCAACTCCCCCCATACCACACGTACCCCACACCACCACCACAGTCCCCCACCCTCCTGAAAACCCAACATACTCGAAGCCTCAAGTCACTGCCGGCTGAGAACATCCTGAAGAAAACGTGAGATAAGGGAGACAGATGGCTGGTTCTCGGTTCTCCGGTTGTTTGTTTTCGCTTTTGAAGGTCCTTGAGATTCTGTGTTTTGTTTTGTTTTTGATACGCAGTTAATAGTTAGTTGCTTGTTTGGTTGGTTGTGGTTTTGAGAGTGAGTGTGACGGAGAGATTTGTTTTTTGTCTTATCTTGTTTTCATTTGGATTCGTTTCCTTGGAGTGTTTGTCTTACTTTGTTTTCTTGACTGGTTTATCGTTGCTATGTGTGCCGCTCCTGGTGTAAATGAAGGTGAGCATCGCATCATTAAAATTATCAAGACGGAATAATACCAACAAAATATATAAAAAAAATACAACGTGATGATTACGGAGATTCGTTGAGACGACTGAAAAAGAAAATCACGGTTTACTTTTCGTCTATCAAAAAAAAAGAAAAAAAAAAAGAAAAAAAAAAGGGAAATAATTCTTTTGATTCTTTTGGATTTGAGGTCATACTTAGGTATTGCCTTACACGTGATATTAAATATTCGACACCTTCCTATGTCTAGTCCTTCATAAAATTAAACTTAGTACCTAGTTCCTTTTTTTCCCCTTACGTTATATGTACTTATAACAACGGGGAACTTTTAAGACTGTGTAGAGGGCGCTGTTTATACCTATTGGTCCCTCCGTCTGGATAGCAGGCTCGGCTACTTTAGTGCTGCCCTCTGGGGCGAAACAGGTTTAAAAGTTTCCCAATACCTCCTCGGCTTCATTTTTTTTACATAAATCTTAATGTTTCTTTACACAAGTTTCCCGTTTTCTCCTTAACTACAGTTTTTATATAATACTAAACCATAATGTAACTTCTTTGCCTGTTTGTGTATTACGTGTTGAGTGCTTGGTTAAGGCTTCGTCATTAGTTCTAACACAGCCTAATGACGTAACTTCCTTAATGACATTGTGTTGTGTATGTATACTACGAGTAGGTGCACAATAATATATTTGGTCATACGTTAACTTCTTTATCGCTGCTTAAGTATTACGTGTCTAGTGCATGGTTAACGTTTTGGCACGAGGCACCACAAACACTGATGACGTAACTTCTTAAATGACATTGTGCTGAGTGAATATGAGGTGCTTACTGCCTGTCTAACACTTGACTTTGCATGTGTATTTCGTGTTTGATGCCTGGTTGACGTTATTTCACACTATATTGACCTGACTTTAATGACATTGTGTTGAGTGAGTACTAGATGCTTACTGCCTGTCTAACACTTGACTTTGCATGTGTATTTCGTGTTTGATGCCTGGTTGACGTTATTTCACGCTATAATGACGTGACTATAACGAAATTGTGTTGAGTGAGTACTAGATGCTTACTGCCTGTCTAACACTTGACTTTGCATGTGTATTTCGTGTTTGATGCCTGGTTGACGTTATTTCACGCTATAATGACGTGACTTTAACGAAATTGTGTTGAGTGTGTATTAGATGCTGGCTGCCTAACGCTTGCTTCTTCTTTGAGTTACTATCACATGTTCTTGTTGGATCTGTTTCACCTTCCATGGCTCCGCACCGCCTCGTCCTGACACCTTTCTGCGGCTCACGACTCACGGAAGACCAGACAGCCTCCTTCAATCTCTCCTTCTCTCTCTCTCTCTCTCTCTCTCTCTCTCTCTCTCTCTCTCTCTCTCTCTCTCTCTCTCTCTCTCTCTCTCTCTCTCTCTCTCTCTATCTCTCACTCTCTCGCTCTCTCTCTCTCTCTCTCTCTCTCTCTCTCTCTCTCTCCAGGCCTTGGAACACTGCCTCAAACGGTGACATCCTGACTCCCTGACCTGACCTACACACACCAACGGTTTAAGATTATACTGATTTTCTCCTCCTCCTCCAGCAACTCTCTCTCTCTCTCTCTCTCTCTCTCTCTCATTATTGCTCTTATCATTATTATCAGTTTTATTTTCTCTTTCGCTCCTCCTTCTACTTTTCCTCCTCCTCCTCCTCCTCCTCCTTCTTCATTCTATCCACGTCTCTGTTTTTATTCACCTAACTGTTATTATTATTATCGAACCTGTCTTGTTCTCCTTTTCGTCCTCGTCCGGCTAGAATACTCGATTTCTTCCTCCTCCTTCTCCTCCTCCTCCACCTCCACCTCCACCTCCTCCTCCTCCTTGCCTGATTCACATGAACGATTTCCAACCTTTTCTTTCCTTTTATATTTTTTTTCATCTTTTTTACATAAACACACAAACTCACTCTATTGCTTTTTGTATAATTAAATAGATGATAGATGTACTTAATTTAAAGGGTTGACTGATTGTTTTATTATTTGTTTGATTTAAGAATGTTTAGTTAAAGTAGCTGTAATTGACTTGGACATACTAGTTAATAATCACTCAATAATAACTTACTAATGATAACATGTGCATGATTAAATAAATGTTGTCTTGTTTATAAAATATTAAAAAAAAATATGAATGTTTGAGTTTAAGTTAAATTTGTGATACTAACCTTGTCCATCACCCTCAATTCCTTCCCCCATACCTCCCCCACCACCCTCCCTCCCTCCCTCCCTTCCTCCCTCTTTTTCTCTCCCTCCTATCTTCCTTTTTTTTCTCCCTTTCTTATTATGATTTTCCTTTCTTCCTTCTGTCCTTGAGTTTCCGTTCCGTTTTGTTTTTTTCCTTCCTTCCTTCCTTCCTTCCTTCCTTCTCCTCCTCCTTCCCTCCCTCCCTCACTCTCTTTCTCTCCCTCCTTTCTCCCTTTATTTCTCCCTTTCTCATTATTTTTTCCTTTCTTCCTTCTCTAATTTCGTTTTCGTTCCGTTCTGTTCCTTTTCTTTCCTTTCCCTTCTTTTCCTTCCATCCTTCCTTCTTCTATTTCTCATTTTCCTCCTCCTCCTCCTCCTCCTCCTCCTCCTCCTCCTCCTCCTCCTCCTCCTCCTCCTCCTCCTCCTCCTCCATTCCCAATAAAATCCAATACCAAAATCCTTCCATTGCCCAACAAAACCACCACACCTTGCCTTCATTCCACTTTCCACCCATAACATTCCCACCCTTTCCACCCCTCCCCCCCTTTCCATGACCTCCTGTTCCATGCATCACCGACCTCCACAACGGCCTCCTCCTCCGCATCCATATCACCGTCCTGCATCCACCACCTCCACACACCCACTCCACTTTCCCCTTCTCTTCCTCTTATCCACACTACACCCCTGCATACCAATCCATCATAATCCACTCCACAATCTCCTTATCCACCCTCACCTTACCCCTTGCATCCACTCCCCAATCACCTCTTCCTTATCCTACCACCCCAGCATCCACCACGACCACTAACCACTAACCACTCACCCCTAAACCAGCCGCCACTAACCTGACAGCCCCCCCCGCGGCCTGTGAGTACGGGGGGCAGTGGTACGCCGTAGGGGACGCCGTTGCCACCGAAGAGCCGTGCCTGGTCTGCTCGTGCACCCCGCCACACCACACCTCACCACATGCCTCGCTGGTGTGCCACTTGAGGGTGTGTCCCGCGGTGCCTAACTTGGTGCCCCGCGGCTGCTACAAGCTACAGAAGGCGGGAAGATGTTGTCCTGAGGTGGTTTGCGGTGAGCTGACAACTTACATCGCCTCTCTCTCTCCCCATGCCTCCTCCCTTAACCTCCTCAATCTCTACTTCTCTCATTTCCTAAACCTTTACTCTTTTCCTTTCCTCAACTTCTCCTGCTCTCCTTTCTTCAACTTTGCCTCCATTCCTCTTCTTTCCTCAACCTCTACTTCTCTCATTTCCTAAACTTTTACTCTTTTCCTTTCCTCAACTTCTCCTGCTCTCCTTTCTTCAACTTTGCCTCCATTCCTCTTCTTTCCTCAATCTCTACTTCTCTCATTTCCTAAACTTTTACTCTTTTCCTTTCCTCAACCTCTCAACTTCTCCTCCTCTCCTTTCTTCAGCTTTTCCTCCATTCCTTTTCCTCAACCTCTCCTCTTCTTTCCTCAACCTCTACTTCTCTCATTTCCTAAACCTTTACTCTTTTCCTTTCCTCAACCTCTCAACTTCTCCTCTCCTTTCTTCAGCTTTTCCTCCATTCCTTTTCCTCAACCTCTCCTCTTCTTTCCTCAACCTCTACTTCTCTCATTTCCTAAACCTTTTGCTCTTCTCCTTCCCTCAGCCTATCCTCCTCTTCTTTCTTCAACTTTTCCTCCATGCCTTTTCCTGAGCCTCTCCTCTTCTTTCCTCAACCTATCCTCCTCTCCTTTCCTTCTCCTCAACCTCTGTTCTCCTTTCCTCTACCTCTCTTCATCTCCAATCCTCAACCTTTCCTCCTTTTTTTCCTCAACCTCTCTTCTTTCCTCAACCTGTTCTAATTTCCTTCTCCTCAACCTCTCCTCTCCTTTCCTCAACTTTTCTTCCTCTCCAAGCCTCAACCTCTCCTCCTCTCAAACCTCAATCCTTCCTCTTTTCCTTCTGAACATCTCTCCTCCACTCTCCCCCTACAAACCTCCCCTTCTCTCCTTTCCTCAACCCTTCCTCCTTTCTTTCTCTTCAACCTCTCCTCTCCTACTTTATGTCACCTGTTCACTGTTTTAATCATCTTTTCTTTTTCTCCAGCTCTATTTCATCTTATCTGTCATCTCTTAAGTGTTCTAATTACCCTTTCTTTTTCTCCTGTTCTATTTTAGCTTCTGTCTTGTCACCTGTTAACTGTTCTAATCACCGTATTCTATTTATTCTCTTTTATTCAACTATATTATTTTTACTAACTCATCTCTTCCTACCATTACTTTCGGCCTTGCTTCAGTCTTATATTTATACAATTTCTCTTTCACTTTACACCTATCTCTTCAATCCTCTCTACCTGTCTATTACCCGTCTTTCCATCCTCTCTGTCTACCTGTCAATCATATCCCACCTTTGTCTGTCTCTCTACCTGTATATCCTCTCTCATCTGTCTGTCACCTAGGTATACTTGTATACCTGTAAATGTTCCCCCACCTGTTTCTGTCTCCTACACCTACCTGTCAGTCTTCTCCCTGTGTGTCTCTTACGTACCTGTCAATCTGCTTACCTGTCTATATTAACCCAGCTGTGTGTCTCCCACCCTACTGTTAGTCAATATACCTATCAACTGTCTGTTTCCTACCTACCTGTCAATCTGCTTACCTGTCTATATTAACCCAGCTGTGTGTCTCCCACCCTACTGTTAGTCAATATACCTATCAACTGTCTGTTTCCTACCTACCTGTCAATCTGCTTACCTGTCTATATTAACCTAGCTGAGTGTCCTCCACCTTCCTGTCAGTCAATCTACCTTTCACTGTCTTTTTCCTACCTACCTGTCAATGTACCTACGTGTGAATCTTCTCCCACCTGTGTCTCTCTCTTCCCTACCTGTCAATCTTCTTCCACCTGTGCCTGCGTTTTGCTCTTCTCTGGCCTCGACCTCACCTGCCTGCATTTCTTCTCAGCATCCTCCCCTCCCCCCCCCCTCCTCTCTTACCTTCTCGACATGCTTCTCTCTCTCTCTCTCTCTCTCTCTCTTATGATCTCTCTCTCTCTTTATAGCTGTTCTTATCCTATTGTTCTTAGTCCTCCTCCTCCATCTTTTCCTCCTCCTCCTCCTCCTCCTCCTCCTCCTCCTCCTCCTCCTCCTCCTCCTCTTCTTTTTACCCTTCTGCCGATAACATATTTACAGCTTCCTTTCATGGCTTTCGATGGCTTTTCACGACCATTTTTCAAGCCTCCTCCTCCTCCTCCTCCTCCTCCTCCTCCTCCTCCTCCTCCTCCTCCCACAATGGCTGCCTCTTCAGTGATTCCTTTTAAAGAGTTTATTATCTCATCACATCATATTATCCTTCCAGTCTTCCTCAATTATCCTTCTGCTGTGTACTCCAAAAGCCCTCCTCCTCCACCTCCTCCTCCTCCTAATACTCATCTTTAGTTAGTCATTTTGTGTGTACTCCAGTTGCATTTTCCTCCTCCTCCTCCTCCTCCTCCTCCTCCTCCTCCTCCTCCTCAACCTTCACCTCCACGTTTTCCTCCTCTTACTTAATTAACCTTTGTACTTGAATACCATCCTCTCCTCCTCCTTGTCGTCGTCCTCCTCCTCCTCCTCCTCCTCCTCCTCCTCCTCCTCCTCCTCCTCCTCCTCCTCCTCCTCCTCCTCCTCTTCCTCCTCCTCTATTAACCTTCTTTTATCTGTACTCTAAAACCCTCCTCTTCTTCCTCCTCTTCCTCCTCCTCCTCTTACTCCTTTAACCTTCTTCTTTATACTCGATTACTACTACCTCCTCCTCCTCCTCCTCCTCCTCCTCCTCCTCCTCCTCCTCCTCTTCCTCCTCCTCTATTAACCTTCTTTTATCTGTACTCTAAAACCCTCCTCGTCTTCCTCCTCTTCCTCTTTTAACCTTCTTCTTTATACTCGATTACTACTACCTCCTCCTCCTCCTCCTCCTCCTCCTCTTCCTCCTCTATTAACCTTCTTTTATCTGTACTCTAAAACCCTCCTCGTCTTCCTCCTCTTCCTCTTTTAACCTTCTTCTTTATACTCGATTACTACTACCTCCTCCTCCTCCTCCTCCTCCTCCTCCTCCTCCTCCTCCTCCCTAGGCATTCCTACAAGCACACTGATTCGCTCTCACACTAATATTCTCGCTCTTTTTTTCCGAAGTCCTCCCCGCCGAAGCTTGTTTATGTTTCCTTCGCAACCTTCTCTGGACGCTGCATTTCCTTCTTTACGCTTGAGGCAACTTTTGGTGCTTGATAATAACAGAATGCGGTCTTTTTATTTTTTTATATTTTTTGTGTGTATCTTGTTATTTCATTGTACTCCTCCTCCTCTTCTTTCTTCTTCGTTTTTTTTTCGTTCTCTTTTCTTTTTACATTTTCCTTTTCTCTTCTTTCTGTTTCTTCTCCTTTTTTCCTTTTCTCATATTCGTTTCCCTTTTCCTCCTCCTCCTCCTCCTCCTCTTCTATTTCCTTTTTCACTTCTTCTTTCTTCATTTTCATCCTCGTCCTCTTTTTTTTCCTTTTCCTCTTCCTCTTCTTTTTTTCTTTTCCTCCTTCCCCTCTTCCTTTTTCTTTCCCCTCGTCCTCTTTTTTTCCTTTTCCTCCTCTTCTTTTTTGTTTTCCTCCTCCACCTCTTCCTTTTTGTTTCTCCTCGTCCTCTTTTTTTTCCCTTTTCCTCTTCCTCTTCTTTTTTTGTTTTCCTCCTCCACCTTTTCCTTTTTCTGTTTCTCCTCGTCCTCTTTTTTTCTTTTCCTCTTCCTCTTCTTTTTTGTTCTGCTCCTTCCCCTCTTCCTTTCTCTGTTTCTCCTCGTCCTCTTTTTTTTCCTTTTCCTCCTCCTCTTTTTTTTTTTCTCCTCCTCCTCTTCTTCCTTTTTCTGTTTCTCCTCGGCCTCCTTTTTTTCCTTTTCCTCGTGCTCCACCTCCTTTTTTTCTATTCCTCCTTCTCCTCTTCTTTATCTTTTCCTCTTCTTTCGGTTTTCCTTTTCCCTCTTTCTCCTTCTCCTCCTTAACCTCTTTTTTTTTCCTTTTCCTTCTTTTTTTTTGTTTTCCTTCTCCACCTCTTCCTTTCTCTGTTTCTTCTCGGGATCCTTTTTTTCCTTTTCCTCGTCCTCCTCCTTCCCCCTTTTTTTCTTTTCCTCTTCTTTCGCTTTTCCTTTTCCTCCTCCTCCTCCTCCTCCTCCTCCTCCTCCTCCTTAACCGGCACAACAAACCTATCACGGTGCTCTACTTAACTATTTACTCTCACCTGTTGCGTGCTATATTCTTTTACTTACATTCTTCTACTTAAATTCTTGCTTAGAAACTGTTACTTACATTCTTCTACTTAAATTCTTGCTTAGATTCTTTTACTTACATTCCTCTACTTAGAGTCTCGCTTAGATACTGTTACTTACATTCTTCTACTTAAATTCTTGCTTAGATACTGTTACTTACATTACTGTACTTAAAGTCTCGCTTAGATCTTTATTTTACATTCTTCTACTTTAATTATTTTGGTTATGTCATTCTCCTTATGTTCTTCAGCTGTTTTTTTTTTGTTTGTTTTTTTACATTTTGCGTTCACTGCCATAGTTTGATATGTCTTTATATTATTTATTTTGTTGTTCAATATACGTTTTTTATTTAATTGTATTCTAGTTATATATATTTTCTCTGCTTCATTTCTTCATCTGTATTTGTTTTCCTTTCCTCTATTTTTTTTCATTTAGCCTTTCTATTTTTCCTTAACTTTTCTTCTTCAACATTTATCAATATCCCTTTTTTTTTGCGTTTCCGATTTTCTCTTTCTCTCCGCGATCTCTTTTCACTTCACTTCCTCTCACCATAACGTCTTTTTTTTTTTTTCTTTCTTCGCTATATGTCTACGCCTTTTCTTTCTGATTTTCTGTTTTCACTTTTCCTTCTTGTTCCACTTCCCAGCGTTTTCTGTTACCTTCTCTCCCTCTAAACCATAACTTGTATTTTCTCCTCCTCCTTTTCTTCTTCTTCTTCTTCTTCTTCTTCTTCTTCAACATATAGCTACATGTTTTCTTTGTGATTTTACTTTTCTCGTTCTTTTCTTGTTGTATTTATCCGCGTTTTTTCACTTATCTCCATTTAATCATAATTTCTATTTTTTCCACCTTTCCTCTTCTTCAAAATATATCGAGTCCTTTTCTTAGTGATTTCTTTTTTCTTTTCTTTTCCTTCTAGTACTACTTATCCGCGTTTTCTTTTCACTTGTCTCCCCTTTTATTTTTTCAACTATTCTTCTTCAAACTACATCTCCATCATTCTTTTTTTCCTTGTTTTGTATATCCGCGTTTCTCCTTTTATCTTTAAGTACACATAACTTTTTTTCTACATTTCCTCTTCTCTAATAATTTATAACAACTTCCTCTTTTTCACGTTTTCAGCTTTCTCTCTCTCATCTAACTTCCCTCCGACCCTTATTTAACGACCCCTTTCACAGTAACGGTTAACAAATAAACTTTCCCAAACGTGTAAGACTATAAAAAAATATGTAATGTGCATGACAATGATAGTTAATGGAGTTTGTTGCATGTGGCTGACAAATGCTGAAGTAATCTTAACGGCCGTATTACTAAACATTCCGTCGCCCAAGTACACATATTTGACAAGGCTTTCGTAGGAGTTTTGGGCATTTCCAGGAGTAGTTTTATGACCCTGGTGGTAGTTTGACCCTTCTTCTGTGCCGTGAACCTGAAGAAACACTCATTAGAACTCAATCGACCCCCTCTTTGACCTTTAGAAATAGCTGATGTGAGAGGCGAAAGTGTCTTAAAATATCGACCTTAGTGTCTACAGAGTGACGAGAACGTATGATGATGTAAAATATGAGTGGGTTTGTGTTGAGTGACTTGCATGTGCGTTGAGTATTAAGTTTGTTACATAAGAATAATAACTGTGAAGATGTTGTGTTACTTCTTTGATATGTTTGCTGCATAAATATAATAGTCACGGAACCAGAAAGAAAATGGGGTGTACAAACAAGGATCCTCAATTTGCAGGAGTGCCATGAGGAGTTTGATGCATATTATTGTTGTTCTTAAGCTGCCTCTTTCACCGTAAAAAAAAATATATGTACAAGAAAAGAACTATAAAGAATAACTCCAACACAGAACAATACCTTTCTATAGATTATACTGTATGGAGAGACACTAATACACGCACCAGAACATAAAAAATAAAATATAGGAACTGCATGAATACAACTGCAAAAAGAGAACTCTATTACAACACTATTACCTACGAAAACAAATAAAATAAAGAAAGAAAGAAAGAAAAATACACGTAAATAATCAAAGGCAAGCTGGATAAAAACGTGACCC
>NW_026111937.1:75000-80000 GCF_024679095.1 Eriocheir sinensis
AACATGACTTGCACTGACCTAATCATATGTATCAATCCGTCTATCCATCCATTCATCTTTTTTGTCCTTTCACGCTTCACAATTTTTCAAAAGTTCACACGTTTATATTTTTTTTACTCTCTCTTGTTTTTTTTTCTTTCTTTGTCAACCCTTTCACTTTTTTGCCATTCCCGTACACACACACACACACACACACACACACACACATACGTAACCATCCCCCCCTTCCCCCACACACCCACCCCTCACACACCTTCCCGTCAACGTAAACACACACAGCACAGGTAAGGTTTCCACAGGTGAGGTTAATGAGAGATCCTACAGGTGTCGTGAAGCCCAGGTGACCCGAACATCGTTTTAAGGAGTGATTCATTTACCTGGGAAGGGAGGAAGGGCGAGGGAAGAGAAGGAAGGGAAAGAAGGGAAAAAGATGATGAAGAAAGAAAGGAAAGAGAAATGAGAAAGGGAAGGAGTAAGAGGATGCAAAAAAAGAAGGGAATGGTGGAAAAAAATAGGTGAATCAAAGGAAAGAAGGAAGGAAGGGAGGAAGAGAAAAAAAAGGGATTGGGGAGGTGGCAAAGAGGAAAATAAAATGATATGGATGATGGGAAATAAAAAAGGGAAGTTAAAAAAATAGGTGGATGAAGGGGAAGAAGAGAAAGAAGGAAAAGAGAAAGAAGTGGATGGAAAGATAAAAGAGAGGGATTGGGGAGATGGCAAAAAAAATATGGGAGAAGATAGGAAAAAAGAAGGGGGTGGGGAGAAAAAAAATAGGTGAAAGGGTAGTAGAGAAATAAGGAGAGGAGGAAGAGGTGAGGAAAGATAGAAGAGAGGAGTTGGCGAGGTGGCAAAAGCGAAAAAAACAACAACACAATGGAAGAAGATGGTACAAAGAAGAGAAAAGTGAAAGAGGTGAAGAAAGGGGAAAAGAGAAGGAAGGAAAAGAGGAAAAGGGAGAGGGGGTGAAGATGGAAGAGAAGGAATGAGGGGATGTCAAAAATAAAAACAAAAATACAGGAGAAAATGGCAAAAAATAGGTGAATAAATGAAGCTGTAGGATAGAAGGCAGAAAAAAAGAGGAAAAAGGGGGGAGGAATTCGAGAAGAGGGATTTTGGGGTGAAAAAGAGAAGAAAAAAAGAATAGGGAGATGAGACTTTAAAATGGGGAGGTGAATGGTATGTGACTGGAGGAATGGAGAAGCGAAGGTGGGATGGGAGGGGGAAAAAGAAGAGGGGAAGAGGGGAAGGTCGCATGTATTGTCTTCTGTTCCGGGGTGATGGGAGAGAAGGGAGGAAAAAAGAGGAATGATGAGACGGATAATGGAGGGAAGAACTGATGGGAGAGGTGAGGAAGAATGGGTGAGGGGAAGAATGGGAGGAAGGAAGGAAGAATTAGGAATGGGAAAGGAGTGGAAGAGGAGGAGGAGGAGGAGAAAAAGGGAATAATGCAAGGGAGAACGTATGCAATAGTAAAAAAAAAGAAGAAATGAGAAGAAGAAGGAGGAGGAGGAGGAGGAGGAGGAGGAGGAGGAGAAAGTGAGATGAGAGATGGAAAATAAAGAAAAATAAAGAAGGAAAAGGTCAAGAGGAATCAAGAAAGAAGGTGAGGAAGGGAGAGAGATGGAAATAAAGAGGGATAGGGAGGAGGAGGAGGAGGAGAAGAAAGTGAAATGTGAGATGGAAAGGAAAAAAAATAAGGAAGGAAAAGGTCAAGAGGAATCAAGAGGGTGAAAAAGAGAGAAAGGGAAATAAAGAGGAATAGAGGAGGAGTAAGGTAGAATATGAAGGAGGAGGAGAAAGAGGAGGAGGGGAAGAAAGTGAAATGTGAGATGGAAAGGAAAAAAAATAAGGAAGGAAAAGGTCAAGAGGAATCAAGAGGGTGAAAAAGAGAGAAAGGGAAATAAAGAGGAATATAGGAGGAGTAAGGTAGAATATGAAGGAGGAGGAGAAAGAGGAGGAGGGGAAGAAAGTGAAATGTGAGATGGAAAGGAAAAAAAATAAGGAAGGAAAAGGTCAAGAGGAATCAAGAGGGTGAGAAAGGGAGAGAAAGGGAAATAAAGAGGAATAGAGGAGGAGTAAGGTAGAATGCGTGGGCAGGTGAGGTAGGCTTGAAGAGGAAGAGGAAGAGGAGGAGAAGGAAAGGGGGAGGGATTGAAGGAATGGAGAGGGCTCGCAGGAGGAGATGGTTTATAGTTGAAGGAGGAAGGGGGAGTGGGGAAAAGGGGTGAGTGAGTTACTGAGCAGGACTTTGATAAGGGAGAGGAAGGGAGAGAAGGATGGAGGGAATTAGAGAGAAGTGGAGAGAAAGAGAAGAAAGAGAGAAAAACATAGGTGGGTGAAGAGAAGATGAAGAGAAGGAGGAAGGGGGAGGTAAATGAGGTGGAGAAAGGGAGAAAAAAAAAGTAGATGGAGGAAAAAGTAGATATAATCAACAAGCGATGAAGAAGTAGAAAAAAAGGAAGAGAAAGAGAAAAGGGAGAAAAGAAGGAAGAAAGGGAGAGAAGTAAACGCGTGGGTGTAGGGAGAGACAAACGGTGAGATAGGCGAAGAGATAGACAAAGAGGGAGACAAGGAAATAGAGAAAGGGAAAGGGAGAAAAAAAGGGAGATAAGAAAAAACAGTCTGAATAAGGAAGAAAGAATGTACGATGTCTGTGTGTGTGTGTGTGTGTGTGTGTGTGTGTGTGTGTGTGTGTGTGTGTGTGTGTGTAGGTGTGTCTGTTCGTACACGAGACACACTTTTGGCGAGGGTGTGACGGAGAGGGTGACTGATCAAGTGTTGCTTATTTAGGAAAGGGCTAACGTGTGTGTGTGTGTGTGTGTGTGTGTGTGTGTGTGTGTGTGTGTGTGTAGGGGAGTGGGGGGTCAAACCTTCCTCCCATTCACACACGTAGAATCTTTTAAAAGTGGAGAAAATAGACTCATAACATTTTTGGAATACTTGCATTTTTTTTAACAAGAAAACACGACAGACGGAAAGGAATCCAACTTCCGTATTTTTTTTTTCATCATTTAACTCCAGTAACGTCAACATTAAGATTACTCATGGCGTCACCAAGTTCATAACAGTACCATTTTCCTTTTATTCATCATCATCATCCCTATCATCATCATCATCGTCAGCCTGTATCATTCCAAATAAGGGTATTGATTCATCTCCCAAACCTTTCCACTCGTTCCTGTCTCGTCCTTCTAGTTTCCAGTTTTGATGTAAGATAAGCGTTGTTTCATATATTTCTTAGTAATTTCGTCACGGCATCTAGCGAACGGCCTTCTCTTTTTTCTGTATCAGGTATTTCTGTTGTGCGTCTTTCACCATTTTATCTCCATACGTCATCGGTCTTCTCTTTTTTTTCTGTATCCTTTATTTCTGTTGTGCGTCTTTCACCGTTTTTATCTCCATACGTCATCGGCCTTCTCTTTTTTTTCTGTATCCTTTATTTCTGTTGTGTCTTTCACCGTTTTTATCTCCATACGTCATCGGTCTTCTCTTTTTTTTCTGTATCAGTTATTTCTGTTGTGTCTTTCACCGTTTTTATCTCCATACGTCATCGGCCTTCTCTTTTTTTTCTGTATCAGGTATTTCTGTTGTGCGTCTTTCACCGTTTTTATCTCCATACGTCATCGGTCTTCTCTTTTTTTTCTGTATCCTTTATTTCTGTTGTGCGTCTTTCACCGTTTTTTATCTCCATACGTCATCGGCCTTCTCTTTTTTCTGTATCAGTTATTTCTGTTGTGTCTTTCACCGTTTTTATCTCCATACGTCATCGGCCTTCTCTTTTTTTCTGTATCCTTTATTTCTGTTGTGTCTTTCATCATTTTTATCTCCATACGTCGTGACAGGGGAAGAAGAACGCACTCACCTCACACACACGAGCAAAAAATATCATATGAATTACCTACTTTACTTTTTTTTTGGTTATGAGAATAGAAAGACCTTGACACGAGCTTTCTGGTCCATACAAAAAATGTTTCAAGAAATTTCACGTATGATGACTTTTGAGCGTGATTCTTTTTTTTTTTTGCGGCCACCTCCAGTGATGATTATGGCAACGATGATGATGATGATGATGATGATGCAGTAATAATAATAATAATAATAATAATAATAATAATAATAATAATAATAATAATAATAGTAATACGAACTTCCTTTCCAATATGCTTCCTTTTCATTTCCCTCCTCCTTCTCCTCCTCCTCCTCCTCCTCCTCCTCCTCCTCCTCCTCCTCCTCCTCCTCCTCCTCTTCCTCCTCCTCCTCCTTCGTCACGTAACCCTCACCCTCTCGACCTTCCCCCTTTCAACCCTTAATTCCCTCCTCCCCCCCTCCCCCTCCCCCCCTTCAACTCCCCTCTTCCGCCCCTCCTCTTCCCCTCCTCATCCATTCACTCTCAGCCTTCGCGAAATAAAAAAATGGATGAATAATACAATGGATGATGTATTTTCATTTGTATTCATTTATATTTCTTTTTTTGATCCGTATTTCCTGATTTCCTTTTCTCTCTTCTTTGTGTTATTTTTTTTTCTTTTCGTTTGATTTCCTTTATAGAAATTTCCATCCACTCCTCCTAACCCGTGTTTCCTGTTTTCTTTTTTTCCTCTGACGCCTTTTCTTTATTTTTCCTCCTTCTCTCTCAAGCATAACGGAGAGAAAACTAAATTCTCCATCTCTCTCTCTCTCTCTCTCTCTCTCTCTCTCTCTCTCTCTCTCTCTCTCTCTCTCTCTCTCTCTCTCTCCTGTTAGGCACATATAGTTATCTACACGCAGTCACACACACACACACACACACACACACACACACACACACACACACACACACACACACACACACACACACACTGTTTTATTACTTTTATTTCATATTGCTACACTTTTATTTATATCTCTCTCTCTCTCTCTCTCTCTCTCTCTCTCTCTCTCTCTCTCTCTCTCTCTCTCTCTCAAGCAGGTCTCTCTCTCTCTCACACCTTGACCTGCAGGGTACGAGCAGATACGACTCA
>NW_026111937.1:82500-97500 GCF_024679095.1 Eriocheir sinensis
GAAACGTAATCAAGTATAATCAACCTTTTATCTATTACTCTCTCTTAATAACTGAAGTAACTGAACACGCCATTTGGACGACATTTCGTCGCCCAAGTTCACATATGCGACAAGACTTTCGTAGGAGTTTGGGGCATTTCCAGGATTAGCTTTATGGCCCTGGTGGTAGTTTGATCCTTTTCCTGTACCGTGAACCTAAAGAAGCACACATTAGAATCTGATTGACCCCCTCTTTGACCTTTAGAAATAGCTGATGTGGGAAGCGAAAATATCTTATAATACCGACCTAAGATACTCGGCTACGGACAGACACGGACGAAAAAAAAAAAAAAAAAAAAGTCTTCCTTCTCCCCCTCTCCCCCCCTCTCCCCCTCACCTGTCCCTTCCTCAGGTGTATCCCTCAACGCCCCTCCTCGGCCATTAGGCAATCAAGGGACTCATCTTCTACCTGGCGGCGCAGGTAACACGACACTCACCTGAGGACCTGGCGCCATAACCCCTCCCCTCCCCCCACTCTCTCACTCCCTGTCTGTGTGTGTCTGTCTGTGTGTCTGTCTTTATCTTTTCTTTTTCTTTTTCTTTCTTTCTTTCTTCACTCATCTCCTCTTTCTCCTTTTCACTATTCTATTGCCTCTTTCTCCATCCTCTTTATCTTCTCTTTTTCTTTCTTTTTTTCTTTCTTTCTTCAGTCATCTCCTCTTTCTCCTCTTCACTATTCTATTACCTCTTTCTCCATCATCCTCCCACCTCTCTCTTCTTCCTCTCATCCCTCTTTCATCCCTTCCATTTCTTTCCCTCTCTCTCACTCCCTGTCTCTGTCTGTGTCTGTCTGTCTGTCTCTGCCTTTTCTTTTTTTTTCTTTCATTCTTTCTTCAATCCTCTCCTCTTTCTCCTATTCTCTATTTTTTTGCCTCTTTATCAATCATCCTTCCACCTCTCTCTTCTTGCTCGCATCCCTCTTTCATCCCTTCCATTTCTCTCTCTCTCTCTCTCTCTCTCTCTCTTACTCTTTTATCACTCTCACTTTCTCTCCGTTTCTAGTCTTTTTTTTAATTCTTATTTACATCATTTTCTTTGTCCTCTTCCTCTTCGTCGTCTTCCTCGTCCTCCTCTTCCTCCTTCTCCTCCTACTTCTCCTCCTCGTTCTTGCCCTTTATATTCAAGTCGGTCACACGCATTCTACTGGTATTCAACTTGTCCTTTGTACCCTATTCTTTCCTCCTCCTATTCCTCTTCTCCCTTCTCCTCCTCTTTCTCTTCCCCTTCCTCCTCCTCCTCCTCCTTCTCTTTCTACTCCACCTTCTCTACATGTATAGATATTGACTTCATTTTAATGTCAAATAATGGCTCACAAAAAAGGAAAACAAGGAGGAGGAGGAGGAGGAGGAGGAGGATGAGGAGGAGGAGGAGGAGGAGGAGGAGAAGGAGGAGGAGGAGGAGGAGGAGGGAAGTCATATTAGGAAGAAGGGACAGGAGAGAAAGGTTGAGAGGTCTTGAAGGGGTGTTGGGTTGGGTTGAAGGGAAGGAGAGAGGGGAGGAGAGAGGGAAGGAGGGAGGGAGAGGAGGGAGGGACGGAATATGCATGGGATGGACGTTTAAGGAAGAGGAAGGTAACGAACGAAAGGAGAGGCGAAGTAAAAAGAAGAGAAGGGAAGGAGAGAAAAATCGATTGAAGAAGGGAAGGAAGGAAAAGAGAAAGGAAAGAAGGAATAAAAGGAAAGGAAAGGAAAGGAAAAGATAAAAAACGAAGGAAGGAGAAATGAAGGAATGAAGAAATAAATAAGGCAAAGAAAAGATTATAGGAAAAGAAAGAGAGAGGAAAGTCAAAGAAAGAATACGGGAAATAACCAAACAGAAAGATAGATTGATATATAGATAGATAGATAGATAGATAGATAGATAGAGAGAGAGAGAGAGAGAGAGAGAGAGAGAGAGAGAGAGAGAGAGAGAGAGAGAGAGAGAGAGAGAGAGAGAGAGAGAGAGAGAGAGAAAAAGGTCAAACGAAGAAAGTGAAAAAAAAAGGGAAAGGGAGAGAGAGAGGGGCGTGAAAAATTAGAAAAATGAGAGTAAAACATAATTGAGGAGGAGGAGGAGGAGGAGGTGCAGAGATTGAAGGGAGGAGAGGGAGGGAGGGAAGAAGCCACAGAGGTTGGGTAAGGAAAGAAGGAGGGAGGGAAGGAGGGAAAGGAGGGAGGTAGTGGTGACGGTTAACTCTCCCTTTCTTCCCCCCTTTCCTCCTCCCTCCTTTCCTCCACTCAAGGTCATGATCACCTTAACCTTTCCTCCGAGAAGTCAAGGTTTTCTCTCCACTCGGCAACAGTTGAAAGAAAGAGAGAAAGAAAGAGAGAAAGAGGGAGAGAAAGAGGGAGAGAAAATATTAAGTAAACAAGATAATTACTAATACAGAAGACAGATAAAAAGTGTCATGTGTTATCTCTCTCTCTCTCTCTCTCTCTCTCTCTCTCTCTCTCTCTCTCTCTCTCTCTCTCTCTCTCTCTCTCTCTCTCTCTCTCAAAACCTGTCACTGTATATTTTTATCCTTAACCCTGACACGTGTGGAGAGAGAGAGAGAGAGAGAGAGAGAGAGAGAGAGAGAGAGAGAGAGAGAGAGAGAGAGAGAGAGAGAGAGAGAGAGAGAGAGAGAGAGAGAGAGAGAGAGAGAGAGAGAGAGAGAGAGAGAAAACATATTGGGTTAGATCACTACTTACAAATGCATTGAAACTTCCATTTTGTATAAGTGCAGTAAACACACACACACACACACACACACACACACACACACACACACACCCCCCAAACAAGCAAACACAAACACAAAAACACAAAAACATAAAGCTAATGATGGACAAAATTCTTCTCTGCATAATAAATAACACGTCTTAACACGCCTTTACCTTGATCAAATTGAAAATACAGGTGTGGCGGGAGGGAGGGAGGGGGGAAGAAAGATAGGCAGGTGCGAGAGGGAGGGAGGGATGGGCAAGCAAGAGGGAGGGAGGGAGGGAGGGGAGGAAGGGAGAAAGATAGGCAAGTGCGAGAGGGAGGGAGGGATGGGCAAGTGAGAGGAGGAAGGGGGCGGGAGTGAGGGACACCTATCTTCTCTTCCCTTTTTCTTCTCTTTTTTTTTTTTTTTTACCGTGGGAGAAGTGGAAGGGACAAGGCAGATGACGCATTAGAAGTGTGAGGAGGGGGGAGGGAGGGGAGGTAGAGGAGGGGGAAGGGGAGGAGAGGAGGGGGAATGAGAGGAGATGAGGGGGAAGGGGAGGAGAGGAGGGGGAATGAGAGGAGATGAGGGGGAAGGGGAGGAGGGGAGGGGGGCCTGACCATCCATTTCACCTGTCCTTCATTACCTGCCTTTTAAGTGAATTCAGGCTGGCTCTAGTATTTGCATTGAAAAAATATATATAACAAATGTAAATGTCGTTTCATAGTCACAGTTTGAAAAGTAACTTGTAATAATTTCAATCCTGGCGATCTGTGAAAAAAAAGTTGTTGTATGAAATAATTAATTAACAAACACGCAATGAAACAGAAAAAAACAGATAAAAAAATAAATTACCAGATGAATAAATAAGTGAATAAAATATAATAAATCAGTCACATAGAAGAGCATAAATAAGTAAGTGAATTCCAATAAATATAAACAAATATAAGTAATGTACAATCACTCTAAATATGTATAAGAATAAATAAACATAAACATACTTAAAGAAACATGTAAATAAAGTAAATAAGTAACAGAAAAATAAACATAAACATATAAGAGAATTCCATGTGAAAAGTGAACCTACAATCATTACTATCCTTGTTATCCGTGAATACCAACCTGATCTTTGAGTCGCGTGTGTCGTGCCTCACGTAACAAGGCTGGCGTCGAGTGGTACGTGATGGAGCAGAGCGGGGTCGAGCAACGGACGGGAGGGTGTCTGTACGGATCTATTACTCTGTCACCCCCTCCTCCTTTTAAGCTCTTTTCTATACTGGCCCCGTAATGTGTAGAAGTTTTATCTTTTTTTTCTTAATGTATATGGAGTGTGCACCTAGGATTTATATATATTTTTCATGTTTTTTTTTATTTCCTTTTTCTTCTGGCTTCGTAATGTCAAGTTTCATTTTAGAACGCCCACACAGGATTCAAACTTTTTAACCTCTTTTTGAACTGGCCTTCGTAATGTGTAGTACAGTACTTTTTTTTTTCATATAGTTTCGAGCGTGTTCATAGGGTTTATATTTCTTTCATCAAAATATTTTACGCTTTTCATCTCAATTTCCTTAGGCATTCCTTTGACTTTTTTTTAGACATGGCCGGTCCTGATACACGTGGGTCAATGTAAAGTAGTGATAGTGGCAACGAACGGCAAAGTTTGGTTACCAGGCGCCGAAAACAAGCAGCGGGACGAATCAAGCATAACTGGCGCCACTATGAAAAATTGCCTGCGCCACGACGGGTTGGGCCCACCATCTGGCCCCTGAAGAAAGCCTACCGGCGCTATAGGCGGGGATGTAAAAAAAAAAAAAAAAAAAAAAAAAAAGTAGACGAGACCTTGGTTACAAATTCTTATTATCGCGTATTGTGTATTTGACTTCCAAGGTCAAGCAGACCCTAGGGACACACACACACACACACACACACACACACACACACACACACACACACACACACACACACACACTCACACACGAGCCTCCCAGATACCTTCCCTGATAATTCTTGCGTACGGTTGTCAGGACAGACCATCGCGGCCACAAAAAAACGCGAGGCCTTCAGGACTGACCCAATCATTTACGATCCCCTCTCGCCCCTACAATTAGCCCGTCAGGTGGTTTAGTGCTCGTGTTGACCAGCCAGCAGGTCAGGGGTTAAACGAGTGACTAATTTTGTGGACAATAAAACTAAGTGGGTTAAGAGGGTGAAAAAGGATAAAACAACAACAAAAAAGAAAAAAGCTGTATTAAGCGAAGGGAGATTGACCGTGGAAAAATGCATGTGAGGTCATCTTAGTTATTTTTTTATTTTTTGAAATGATTTTTTCGCTGATTTAATGAAGTAAACAAGTTTTTTTCTTTCTTTAATGAACTAACTATTTATTTATCTTTGTTTTTTTTTATCTTTTGAAGTATTTTTTTGTTGATTTAATGAAGAAAACAACACTATCTATCAATCTATCTATGTCTATCTATCTACCAATTCATTAATTTATCTATCTAAATATTTCACCCGAGCCTTATATTTTGTCGTATAAAAACGGAAAAAAAGATAAATACATATTCTTAATAAATAAATATATACTTTAAGCGTGCATATTTTGATAATTAAATACAAGGAGGAAAAAGACAAAATAATGTGCTTACTGCTTTAACACAACAATTTTCCTCGTCTTCCTTCCTAACCTTCAAAACAGTATCCTTCACCTTACATAAAAACATTCTCAACACACACAAAAAAAAGGAAAACACTCAATCAAAAATCCTGTTCTTAACCCTGGCATCACCACCTACTCTTCCACTCCTATTTTTCTTATTCTTCGCAACTAAGGACACAGCTCAAGGGCAAAAATTAAATACCTCCACCTTACACGCACATAAAAAAAGAAAAAACTACTCAATCAAAATTCCTGTTCCTTACCACAATGTCACCGCTTACTCCTCCACACCTATTTATTTTTATTTTGTACAGCTAAGGAGGCAGCTCAAGGGCAAAAAAGAAACACCTTAACCTTACATGAGAATTCTTAACATTGAAAAAAAGGAAAACCTCTCAATTAAAAATCCTGTTCTCTGCCCTAACGTCGCCACCCACTCTTCCACTCTTATCTTGTTTATGTTTTTTTCACGGTAAAAAAAAAAAGGATCTCAAGGGTAAAAGAATATACAGAAAAAAATATCCTCCGTCTCTTCTTCTCTCCCTCCCTATTCACACCTTCCTTTCCTTTTGCAGACGTTGAGTTAGAAAGCACCGAATTGTGGATATAGAGGACCTCCTTCTCTACTCCCTCTTCCAGCTACCCATGTCTTTCTCTCCCTTCCATACGACAAACTATATAAAAATACCCTCTTCTACTTTTTCCTTCCCTTCCTACCTAACCACATCGTACGAGAAGTAAGTGAACAACAAACTGAATAAAGATGTCTTCCTCTTCTACCTTCCTAACTAACCACGCCTTTCTTCCTCTCCCGTTGTAGACGATGAATTAGAGAAATGTCCTCCTCTTTTCTCTACCTTATCATGTCTTTTTCTCTCCTACAGACGATGAATTAGAGAAAAAATACTATAGGTTGTTACTCTGGGGCTCTCACGGATTGGGTTGTGAGGTTGTACTGTATGTATATGACCTCATCTTTTACCTCCTGTCCTTCCTAACTAACGATGTCTCTCTCTCCCTTTCAGACGGTGAGTTAGGGAGCAACAAACTCTATAGGGAGGAGGCTAAGACAGGGCTGGCGGCGGCGGATCTCAGGCGCCAGCAGGTGGAGATCCAAGCGGCCATGGAGGAGGCGGTGAAGGCGGTGGAAGGGACGAGGCGCCGCTGGGGGGACGTGGAAGGGGGGACGTCTAGTACTACCTCCTCCTCCACCACGACTGTCTCCACCACCTCCACCTCCGACTCCACCTTCATCTATCCGCCCGTTGCTAAAGGTGAGTTTAGTTCGAGTTTGGTTTTCCTTTTTACTTCCTTTTTTTTATTATATCCTTTCTCCTCATTCTCCTTGTCCTTGTCTTTTTTTCTCCTCTTCTTTCTCCTCCTCCAACTTCTTTTCTTCCTTCTCCTTCTTTTCTTCACTCTCCTCCTCCTCCTCCACCTCCTCCTCCTCCTCCTCTCCTTTCCTTTCCTTTCATTTCATTTCGATTATTATCATTTCCTTTTCTTTTCTCTCCTCTCCTTTCCTCCCCTCTCCTCTCCTCCTCCTCCTCCTCCACTTTTTTTTTACTTTCTCCACCTTTTCTTGTCTCCACCACTTCCACCTCAAACTAATCTAAATAAATAAGTAAATAGATGAATAAATAAATAAAATACTACATAACCACCATCTATTTGCCACCCAACCTCACTATATAAACCTCATAACAACATCCACAACCTCATAACCTAACCCAACGAACCAAAATAAGAACCATTTTCAATACAATTAACCTCACTAACACATCTCACAACCTAACCTAACCTGAGCGAACCCCAGATAAGAACCACTTCCCATTCATCTAACCTCATCATGCAAACCTCATCCTCTCCACAACCTCACAACCCAATCCGTGAGAGCCCCAGAGTAACAACCTATAGTATTTCCATTTGAAATTGGCCGGTGGGGTGTAGGCCTATGCGGGTCAACCCCGCCCCACAGTCTCAAGCCTTCTCGCTTCCTCATATATGTTGGCTATTTACTACCTTTAAATGAATTTAATTAAATAATTGGATAATCTAACACTATATGACCTTTTTAGATTATCCAAATATTTAATTAAATTCATTTAAAGGTAGTAAATAGCCAACATATATGAGGAAGCGAGAAGTCTTGAGAGTGTGTGATCTTGATCTTGATGTCACAGGTGGCTTAAGATTTCTCCCGAGCCAGGCCTTTATATCGGCAGCTCCAGTGAAAGAAATCAAAACATACAGAAAGTCGGTGTTCAACTACTTGGGGCAAGATATCATTGCCTACATCTTGCACGCCACATGGTCTCCAAGAACTCTTTCACTGCCTCAATCACTCGTCCATTCGTCTCTCCACTCAGCCCCAGCAGCAGCACCATCCACTCCCTTCCAGTCCTCCCATTCACTTCACGTCCCATCTCACTCAGAAACACCTGCATCATCTATCATCTTCGTTCTCTCTCTTTCATACTTCTTACATTCCAGCACTACATGCTGTACAGTCTCGTCCACACCCCTGTCACACATCTGGCACACTTTGCTGCGTGACTCAGACCATCTATAGATCCTTGCATTCACATCCAGACACTGCGCTCTAGCACGAAAAGGATCACCTCTCAGGCTTCCCTCATACCACACAAAGATGTGGGGCGGGGCTGACCCGCATAGACCTACACCCCACCGGCCAGTTTCAAATGGAAATACTATAACAACAACCAAATAATACCAGAACCAACGCAACCCCCAAAATTTTCTCCTCCCTAACTTAACCGAACCTATTTTATAACTAGGAACACATACTACTAATATTTAAACATTATCAATCCTAAAATCTTTATCTTACACCTTGACGCCTAAATTAACCACACATCTCATCCCCCACCACTCAGTAACAAGCTTAACCAGGAACATACTATCACCATCCCTGGCACCCTTAAACTGACCCTACGCCATTGCACCCTTCACTTCATTCCGTCATTCAAACAACAAACATTCCTACACCATTTTATTTTCTACCAGGCCCTTTAAACACTCCCCCCCCCCCTCCGCCCCATCCTTTAATAACAAGCCTCTGTGTGTTATGGCCAGGGTGTCTGCAGGACGGGGCGATGTTTGCTGAAGGGTCGGCCATGATGTCCCCTGACGAGTGTTCCTACTGCTTCTGCATCCACGGCAGTAGGCAGTGCGTGGCCCCCAAGTGCCTCCTGCCCGTGGAAGGATGCCGCCCCCGCTACCGAACCTTCTCCTGTTGCCCCTCCTTCTATGACTGTCGTGAGTAAGGGGAGGGAGCAAGGAAAAGGAAGAAGAGATATGGAAAGGAGACGGAGGAAAACTGAAGGAGAGAGATAAGAAAAGGGGATGTAGGAAAAGGGGAAAAGATATAAAAAGTGAGAGAAAAGTGGGGTCTGACTTAGAAGGAGGGGAGAAGGAAGGATAGAAGATAGGAATGAATGGAAGAGAGACAGGAAAGAAAGGAAGGAAGAAGGAAAATGAGAAAAAGAAATGAGAGAGGTAAGTGAGATGTGATCGTGAGTAGGGGAGAAGGGAGGTTAGAAAGAAAGGAAGACAGGAATGAAAGGAAAACAGAAAGGAAAACAGGAACCTAAGCAATAAAGAAAAGATAAATGAGAAATTACTATACAAAGTCGTCCTTTGCTGCGCCTTCTTCTGTAACTACTTTGAGCAGAGGATGAGAAAGGAAGGAAGGAAGGAAGGAAGGAAAGAAGGAAGGAAATAAGGAATGAAGGAAATAAGGAATGAAGGATATAAGGAAGGAAGGAAAGAAGCAAGGATGGAAGAAAGAAAGGAAGGAAGGAAGGAAGGAAAACAGAAGGAAGGAAGGAAGGAAGGAAGGAAGGAAGGAAGGAAGGAAATAAGGAAGGTAGGAAGGAAGCAAGGAAGGAGGAAAGAAAGAAAGAAAGGAAGGAAGGGAAAAAGGAAGGAAAGAAGGAAGGAAAGAAGGAAGGAAGGAAGGAAGGAAGGAAGGAGGGAAGAAAGGAAGGAGGGAGGGAAAGAAGGAAAAGTAAACATTTAGCGAAAGAACACAAGAAAGCAGGGAGGAAATATGGACGTGACGAACGAAGATGAGGAATGAAACGAAAAGAAAGGAAAAAGGAAGAAATTAAAGCAGGAAAAAGGGAGGAAGGGAGAGAAAAAGGGAGAGAGAGGGAGGGAGGAACCGACGGATGAGTAAATAACAAACACTTAGCTATCTCTTTCCTTCTATAAGTGCCATGAAATTCGGACAGAAGACAGGAGGGACAAAATGAGGTCAGAATATTGGAAGTAAGGGATAGAGAAAAGGATAGAAGGGAGGGAGAGAGAAAGGTGAGGGTAGGATGACATTCCTCTAATCTATTTAAGTCCTTCCTTCGTTCAGAGCTCATAGGGGAAGGGGGACAATAAATGAAGGAATAAAGGGAAAGTTGGATGATAAAGTGGGAAGGAAAAAAAATCAGGTTAGTGTGTTTCCTCTCGCCCGGAACTGAAAGAGAGAAAATAAGAGGAAAAAACGGAGAGAAATGACCAGGAGGAGGGGCAGGGAGGAAAAAAGGGTAGCATGAGATAAAAAAAGGGTGAGAAAACGAAGGTAAGTGGAGAAAGGATGACTGTTTTCTCTTTAATACTTTCTTTTATTAGACTTTTTTTCCTCCATCCTCCTCTTCAGTTTCTCTTCCACTTTCTCAAAATCTTCAGTTCCTCCAGCAAGGCCCCCCCTCCCCCCCCCGTCATCCCTTCCCTCACGCCTCCTCTTCTCTCCTACCCTCCTTTTCCTCCTCCTCCTTTCCTTGCACCCTCCTTCCTTCCCCTTTCTGCAACCTTCCTTCCCCTTCACGCCTCCTCTCTTCTCTTACCCTTCTTCTCCTCCTCCTTCCCTTGCACCCTCCTTCCTTCCCCTTTCTGCAACCTTCCTTCCTCTTCACGCTCCTCCCCTCCTCCTCCTCCTTCCCCTTTCTGCAACCTTCCTTCCCCTTCACGCTCCTCCCCTCCTCCTTCAGAGGTAGTTAAAACTGCAAACAAATTGGTTGGCTTCATCGGACGAGTCTTTAATAATAAATCGGAAAAAGTAATATTAAACTGTATAATTCGTTGGTTCGACCCCGTCTAGAGTACTGTGTACAGTTTTGGTCTCCCTACTACAGAAAAGACTTAGAAAAGTTGGAACGGGTCCAACGAAGAGTAACAAAGATGACTCCTAGGTTGAGAAATTTGTCATATGAACAAAGGCTTAAAGAAGTAAATTTATTCAGCCAATCAAAACGAAGAATGCGAGGCGATCTAATAGAAGTGTTTAAAATGTTCAAAGGATTCAGTGATATTAATGCGGAAGATTACTTTACAATTGATCGATCAAATAGAACAAGAAGAAATCACAATTTGAAGATATGTGGTAAAAGATTCTCGTCGCACGAAGCTAAACACTTCTTCTTCAATCGAGTTGTTAATGTTTGGAACTCTCTACCTTGTGATGTCGTTGATAGTACAACAGTTACGGCCTTCAAGAATAGATTAGACAAGTGTTTTGAATCCAACCAGCAACTAAGATATTACTCATTGTCGTAATAACGTTAAGTTCTTTCAAATACTGGTGTCCTTGTCCGCTTTTATCGCCCGGTTAATGGTAGCAGTAATGGTAGTTCTTTCCTCTTTCCTACATAAATTCCATGCAGTTTTTCCATGCTGCATGGTTCTTTTTCCTTTCCTGCCAGCTTTGGCTGGAGGGATGGGGGGGTGGGGAGGAGCCTTCGCCTTTGCTGTCCTTCATCTTCCACCTTTGATTAGATAGTTAGTGTAGCTTGTCACAAACAACCTCGTAAGGACCAGCAGGTCTGCTGTTGTTTGTTCTTCCTTTGTGTTCCTTTGTGTTCCTTCTCCTTCCCCTTTCTGCAACCTTCCTTCTCCTCCCTTCATCACGCCTCCTCTCTTCTCTTACCCTCCTTCTCCTCCTCCTCCTCCTTCCCCTTTCTGCAACCTTCCTTCTCCCTCCATCACGCCTCCTCTCTTCTCTTATCCTCCTTCTCCTCCTTCCCTTGCACCCTCCTTCCCCTTTCTGCAACCTTCCTTCTCCTCCCTCCCTCATGCCTCCTCTTTCCTCCCACCTTCCTTCTCCTCTTCCTTCCTACACGCCTTCCTTCGATTTCGCTGACAAGACTCCCCTTCCACCTCTTCCGTTCCCTTCTGTACCTCTTCCACTCTTTTCAGTACCTCCATCAGGCTCCACTTCACGCCCCCTTTCATATCTTCCACTCCCTTCAGTACCTCCTCCACCTTTCTCAGTACCTCCATCACGCCCCAATCCACGTCCCTTCCACCTCTTTCATTCAGTATCTCTTCCATCTCTTCCACCCCATTCAGTACCTCCTCCACCTCTTCCACCCCCTTCCACCTGCCCGCCACCTCCACACCTGTCAATGACCTCCACTTCCACCCTGAATAACAAATAATGCCGACCAGGTGCGCGAATACCTGTACACGTTGTTAGTTTGTATGTTTGTTTATCCTTCTGCCTAACTGTTTAACTAAGCGTGTGTTTGTATGTGTGTTTGGTGTATTGATTTTCGTGTCTGTCTGTGCTCCAGTTTGTTTACTTTTGTGTATGTTCATGAATTTTGGTCCATATTTCAATTTGCCCCCAAAAAAACGTTAGATGAAAGAAATGAATAATAATAAATTGAGTGTAGATGTGAAGAGGTATAATAAAATAGACTAGAAGAAAAGATGAGGAGAGGGGAACAAACAAACACTCAAACACAGTCAAAACAAAGCAACGCAAACAAGACAGACACAGACAGATAAACAAACAGACTGACAGACAAATGGAACGCAGCAAAAGTAGACTGCAAATCACCTTACGACCGAGGAGTGAGAGATAGAAGAAAAAGATGACTGGCATATGTGTGTGTGTGTGTGTGTGTGTGTGTGTGTGTGTGTGTGTGTGTGTGTAACAAACGTACACGCTCTAGTAACTCAGCCAGGCGGTGTGTATATAGATCTTGTGGTGCTGTTACGTACACACACCACCACCACCACAATCACCACCCACCACCACAATCACCACCCACCATTAATTCATCACCACTTATATACATCACCCTGAATAATGTTACCTCCTTCATCACCCCTTCACCACCACTACCACCCACCACCACTACCAACAACACCAACAACACCGCACAACACACCCACAGCCTCGCCCTTTTAACACTTTCATCTCACGTCGCCCGTACCGCTACCCCACGCCCGCCCTTGTTCGCCCTGTCACTGTCATTGGCGCTGTTCGTCCTGTGAGTCACAACCCAACCCTCAAGGCTGTCCTATATAGTTCTGGGTTCTAGCAGACAGACGGACACACAGACAAACCAAACCCTCGACCTTATTTTCAGCTCACGTCCCTCTCTCTCTCTTGCTCTCTATCTTTCTCCCTCTCCGTTAGGTCTTGCTGCAACGGTCTTAGTACTGTTGCCTCGATTACTTCTCCCTGTGCTAGAATGTTAATGGAAAGTCTACTGTTTTTGCTGTTGGAAAGTCATTAAGAGATTGCGTACATTTTCGTTGCTGCCTGTTTCACCCTTACTGCTGCTGTTCATCTTTTTTCTTTTCTTCATGCTAGGATCTTTAAGCCGTCCTCTATCCTATTGTCTCTGTCTCTTGTTAATACTAGAATCTTTAAGTCACTGTTCATCCTATCACCCCCATACTGTTGTCCATACTAGGAGTTTTAAGCCGGTGTTCATCCTATCATCTCTGTCTTTTGTCAATCCTAGAATATTTAAATCACTGTTCATCCTATCACCTCCATACTGTTGTTCATACTAGGAGTTTTAAGCCGGTGTTTATCGTATTATCTTTATCCTTTGTTAATACTAGAACCTTTAAGTCACTGTTCATCCTATCACCTCCATACTGTTGTTCATACTAGGAGTTTTAAGCCGTTGTTCATCCTATCATCTCTGTCTTTTGTTAATACTAGAATCTTTAAGTCACTGTTCATCCTGTCACCTCCATACTGTTGTTCATACTATCATCTCTGTCTTTTGTTAATACTAGAATCTTCAAGTCATTGCTCGTCCTATCACCTCCATACTGTTGTTCATACTAGGAGTTTTGAGTCGCTGTTCATGCTGTCACTTCTGTATAACACGCAGTTCATACTAGGATTTCCAGCTGTCTTGGATGTAACCTTCACGGATATTTAAATAAGGTAAGACGATTTATATTATTTTTAGAGAATCTCGTAAACTCGCTCTCAACACTACACTTCACCTACATATATACTGTACGTCCTTTCATTTTTGTTATATTTATTATTCGATTTTCTTTTTTTACATTTTCAAATCCTTTCTTATCATTTCAGTTATATATATTTCAGTCACCTCCACTTCCCAATTTCAGCTATATTCCTTTTGTTCTGTTAGTTTTCCGTATCTGCTATTTTTTTTTACGTCCTCAAATCAATTTTCGTTTTCACTTTATTTTCTCGATCATTTTTTCTCTCCTTGCACATACCTATGATGCGAAAAACACGTCTGTACTCCATGTCCAGTTCCAGGTAAGTCAGGTGTCTCATCACTGCAGCACTAGACTTTATTTCCACTTAATCCCTTTTTGCCCACATTTATTCTATTTTTTTTTTCCAGGAAGCAGGTAAGAAACTTGGCTTTTGTACTGGTGTAAAATAAGGCTTCTATAAATTACCTTTTCTTCACCATGTAATCTATTTTCAGGTAACGTCCAACAGGTGTGGCAAAGTTGTATATATCAAAGTTGTATATATCAGAGTTGTATATATCAGTATTAGCAATTACTACCACCATCCTCAGTACCAATAACAATAACAATATCAAAATTCTTAATCTTAATCTTAATCGTGGGAATCGTGCTTTAAATGATCCACTATGCCAAATGTACTTAATCCCTTTAACTGTACTATTGACGTGACATTGCTTCGTGTTTTAGTGGCACGAAATAACAACCAACATATTGTCATTACGTTTATAGTATTCTGTTATTTATATTATCCTTGAAGAGAGATAGAAAAAACATTAAAATAGCAACTGACATCATAATTTTTACGTTTATATTATCATGTATCCGTAATATCCTTGGAGAGAGATGTTTATTGATAGCTAAAGAGTAGGAAAAAATATCAAATACTTATTATTTATAGGGAGAGACAAGTAGGAAGAAATAAATCAAATATGCTAATCTATGCTAATGGTTGATGTCTTGTGTTTTCAGATGCCTCCACCACCACCACCACCACCACTACCTCCATCGCCAGCCCCCACGACCCACATCCACCTCCCGAAGACTTCCTACCCGGCGCTAAGACACTGGCAGGTAAGCAATCAGGTGTTGGAGGTGATTCATTAACCGTTCTCCTTTCGTTGCTCTTGCTTAGTGAAGTGCAAAGTGGAGTAATGAAGTGTTGCAGGAGGGGGGTGGGGGTGGAGAGAGAGAGAGAGAGAGAGAGAGAGAGAGAGAGAGAGAGAGAGAGAGAGAGAGAGAGAGAGAGAGAGAGAGAGAGAGAGAGAGAGAGAGAGAGAGAGAGAGAGAGAGAGAGAGAGAGAGAGAGAGAGAGAGAGAGAGAGAGAGAGAGAGAGAGAGAGAGAGAGAGAGAGAGAGAGAG
>NW_026111937.1:102500-205000 GCF_024679095.1 Eriocheir sinensis
AGCACCACCACGGCCACCACCCTTACAGACGCACCTATTCCCTCAACCACTCCTTCCACGCGATCCACAGCCAGTACAGAGGGACCAAACGCCTCCCCCGGCCCCGCCTCCACCACCCAGGCCCCGAAGAGACCTCCAGTTAAGGACACCAAGCTAAGGTGGAACAAATTCAGGTTCCACTCGACCATATCCTCAGCGTCTCGCCCTGACCCTGACAGTCCAACACGGCGACAACCTCTCGGTTTCACCCTCCCCTCCACCACCACCACGACCACCACCACTACGACCACCACTTCGAAGCCTCAAGAAGCCCCCTCAGAGGTATTCCCACCACAGAAGAAGTTAGAGAGAAGTAGTCACAGAGGGAACGCAGCATCTCGCCCACACCCTAACCCCTGCACGCAATACTAACTCATCCAGTCCAGTTGCGGCATGGCTGTGACCGGATGCATTAAGGTGAAGGCACATCGGGTCACGGGAAGTCCTGATGTGCCTTGCTTGGGACTAGACTCGCCTGATGCTGATGTGCAACTCAGTACACTTAGTGCATTAATATGACTGCTTTCGCCTGCGGACATAAGGACAAAGAGAAGTGTATTGACCAGACAAATCCAGTTCAAACAAACACGAAAGTACAGACAAGAAATGAGATGCAATGTGCGACTCAGTGCATCAATTCGAAATGACAGACAGAAGTGACCTACGTGCATGAACCAGACAACTTAAGCTCAGACGAAGACTAAAAACAAACAGACAGATGTGATGTAATATGCAACTCGGTATACTTAAGTGCAATGATTCGATTACTCTCATTCGGGCACACGACATACAGAAGTGACAAGTGCATGGACCAGACAACTTAAGCTCACACGAAGATTAAAGAACAGACAGATGTGATGTAATATGCAACTCGGTATACTTAAGTGCAATGATTGGACTACTTTCCTCCGGGCACACGCCAAACAGAAGTGACAAGTGCATGAACCAGACAACTTTTGCTGAGACGAAGACCAAAGAGCACAGAAGAGGTGACCTACACTTGCTTGAATGGTGGGACAGATAGACGGGTGAAGAGTGTATCGGCCCGGCTACTCTCGCTCTTGACAGCACAGACAGGCAGGGTAACTGAAGTGTTCTGACTGGACGAAGAGAAAAAGAACAGACATCAGAGGTGAATGAGATGTTGTCCCTGTATCCTAGTGAAGAAACGATGCCAGACGGAAGACATGACTCAGGTTGTCAGTAAATAATTCATAGATAGAAAGAGAAAAAGACCAACGAGATGATAAACATTGTCTCTTTACTCTTCTCCTCTCAGGGCGGGCACGAGAAGACAGACAGACTAATGGTTGATAAATAAAATCGTTGACTTATAAAACGCTTCGCCTTTACTAAAAAAAAACAATAAAACGATCCATAACGAAAAATATCACTTATATACGTCACAGATAACAACTGCAACGGACAAAAAGTCAATGAATAGATTAAAAAAATCTAGAGTGCACTTTTAGGAGACCAAACGAGACGAAAGTCATAAAAAAGCAAAATAGTGGCTAATAAACATGTAACAAAGACAAAAAAAAAAAAAAAAAAAAAAATGACTACTGCGCCAAACGATACGGACTGACAGAACTCAACCACCACCACCACCACGTGGCAGCAGACTTGATTTCAGCCCAGCAAAAGGCGATTCAATGGGAGCTTTTGAGAACTAACATATCATATTACACAGTTTACCATGCAGCATTTTTTTCATTGCATTTTGGTCACTGTTTATGTTCCTGTGACACGTATGTGTGTGTGTGTGTGTGTGTGTGTGTGTGTGTGTGTGTGTGTGTGTGTGTGTGTATCATCCCATGTATATCTGTGTAAACACAAACGCACGTGCACGCATGTAAGTATGTGTGTTGCATGAGAACATAAACAAACACTCCTGCACCAACTTAATAAAACAAATAAAATAAGGAATATCTAACACACACACACACACACACACACACACACACACACACACACACTCAAACACACACACACACACACACACACACACACACACACACACACACACACACACACACACACACACAAGGCATTTCCATACGTAAGAGTACGTAAGAAAACGCTCACAATATATTTTCGTACACAAAGCATGTACACATTTCATTTTCACTAAATAAACTGTAAACAGGCTTTCACGGATTGAAAAATAATAGACGCGCGCGCGCACGCACGCACGCACACACACACACACACACACACACACACACACACACACACACACACACACACACCTGAACCTCTCCTAACAGTCTCGTACCCCCAGGTGACAGGTGAGGGCCACGTGGACAAGGCTTTCCTGCTGCAGGACGGCACCAAGGTCATCACGACCCGCCCCTCACCGCCCATCCGGACCCGCCCCGCCCGCCCCTTCGGCACAAACCGCCCATTCGAGCGCCCTTCGGCCTTCAACTGGGAGCGCCCGAAGGAGGAGCCCCGCGGAGGCACTCACATCTTCGGGCCGGTGCTCTCCGTCAGCCAGGGCGTGAGGAACGAGCGCCAGACCAAGGACAAGAACAACGCGGAGGAGGACCCGGCGGAGGACGTCACTGACACTCTTCCAGAAGACACTACGATCGTGCCCCTGGAGACCCTGGCGGCTGAGGAAGTCCCGGAAGAGGTGGTCACCGCTCAGAATCTCCCGGAGGAGACAGAGACTGTTGCCCTGGAGGAGGAGGAAGAGAAGGTGGCCACGACCGTGCTGTTCCCCGTGACTCCAGAAACTACTCTGAAGCCACAAGAATCTTCTCCAACGACTTCCAAGTCATCCACCACCTCAGCCACCACCACCACCACTACCACGACTGAAAACCCTCCACCAGAATCACCTGCCGAAGAGGAGCCTCTCACTTCCCCTTCAGAGGAGCTCCCAGCGACACCTCCTGTGGAAAGCGAGCTATCGGTGCCCCCTGAGGCAGACACGGTGGATATTGAGTATTTGGACGGTGGGCCTGAGCTGCCGATCTATGACATCACGGTGGGCACCTCGGTGATGACCGCAGGGCACGGGCGGCCACACTCCCCTGTGGGTGTTGGCCAAGTGATCCCTGTCGAGCTGCGGCCAGAGGACCTCATGCCCCACCCAGGTTCCGCCGCTGCCCACGACAAAGAAGACACATTTTCTGGCACGCTACGAGTCAACGGGACCGTGACGGACGTTGCTGTGGACGAGACAGAGCCAGCGACTGAGACCTTCCTGCCTGAGGACGCCGCCGTGCCGGACCACCATGCAGCCACGCCCCAGGAAGACACCGAGGACGTGAAGGACAGTGAAGGGGAGACGCCGGTGCCTGAGGACAACACCACCCTGCCTGAGGAGACCCTGGCGCCGGAGCACAGGGGCGAGGCTGGGGAGGAGGAAGCGGAGCATAAGACCACGAATGTCATCGAGCCTGAGATCACGACGACGATCACCACCACGCCACGCCCTTCAGGAGGAATCCTCGGAGCGCTCTTCAACATCCTAACAGGCACAGAGGCACCCAGGCGACCTGAACGTCCTGATAGACCACTCCCGTCCAGGTTTGATCGCCCCAGGCCAGACAGGTTTAGACCAGAGAGACCAGGACCGCCAGGATCAGGGAGACCAAGACCCGATAGAATAAAGCCCTTCAGACCACGCCCAGGACTCAGACCATTCAGACCAGGACCCGAGGGACCAGAAGAGGAGGTAGAGTTTGGACTGAACGAAGATGAAGTTGCAACGGATACCCCGACACAAGACGAATCCGTCCCTGGCACAGACCAACTAGGACAAGACCAAACCACGAACGAGGAGGGAGAGAGGCCGGGCGAGACAGGGCCTGAAGACCAACCGGGACCTGAGGAGGGAGGAGACCCAGAGCAGCCTGATGCATTAGACCGTCATAAACCTTTCCGCCCGAGGCCTGAACGACCACCCCAACGCCGTCCCTTCAGACCACGCCCAAGACCCTCCGGCGCGAGACCTGATTTCATCCCACCACGTTTCCGTTTCACTCCACCACCGCCAACACCCGAGAAGGAAGTAGATGAGGAAGAAGTGGAAGAGGAACCAGTGGAGAAAGTGGAGACAACGGAGACGGAGAACGTAGAGAAACCCGTTGAAGAAGTGGAGGAAAAGACAAAGCCCGAGTCTCCAGCTCTTCCACCTCCTCCACCGCAGCCACCCCCATCATCATCCCTGCAGTCCTTCCTTCCACCACCACCACCACCTCCACCACTCGGGCTACCCTCCACCACCACTACAATTATCCAACCACCCCCGCCACCGCCACCATCCACCCCACCACCAATACCAGAGGAGCCCGAGGAACCCATTATTCCTATCAGCCCCGTCACCAGACCACCCCTGTTCCTCCCTCCCCCACCCCCAAGAACGGAAGCCCCATCACTTGGCCCCATCATCCCTGCGTTCCTCCAGCCAGAAGATGAGAAGATAGACCCTGCCAGGCCTCCCATCGCCCTCTTTGACCTCCCGGACCCCATCCACACCCTAACCAGACGCCCAATCACCGCCTCGTCGCCGCCCTCAGTACTGCCCCAGCTCGCCCCCGGTCAAGGTCTGCCCTCTGATCCTGTGCTGGAGGGCGGCTTCCTGGGGATTCATGGGGAAGGGGAGAGAGAGAGGATCCAACCGAACTTCGACCTCACCGATGACTACGATAATGAAGGAGAGCCGACCTTGCCTCCGTCCCTCCCGAATCTGAAGTAAGTTTGGGAAAAATTTCTTGTTCTTCTCTACAAAGGTCCACTGAGACCAAAATTACGAAAGATCGCTTTAGAAAGATTCACCGTGACTAACATTCTGAAGTAAAACAACATTTGAGAGGTTATATTGACACCTGAGAGGACCGTATCATAACTAGAGGCATTAGAATCAACAGCAGTAAAAGCCATAGCGCCCTCCTCCATTTCGCTTCTTATTGGCAGAAGCAACGAGAGAAGTAATGCACATCCTCCTCCTCCTCCTCCTAACCCCCTTCACCTTCTTTCCTCGCAGGATCATCCCCTTCGTGGCAGCAGATGCCCTCACACGCCCACACCACACCTTCAGCAGTGAGGACCTACGCTCCACCTCCCGCCCTTCCATCCTGCCGTCCTTCATCCTGCCAGATCGTGGTAAGGCCTCATGACCCTACTTCCCTCTGCTCCTCTTCTGCCTTTAACACTCCTAACGACTCTTTTTTTTTTTTTCCTCCTCCTCCTCCTCCTCCTAAGGTAAAAAAAAAAGTTATAATGCGAGTTTTCAGTTGTATTTTTGTTTGTGTAAAACTATCACAAACCTCCTTTTCCTTACAGACCAAGAGGGTGATAATGCGCCTACCCTCAAGTCAGATGATGCTAGCGAGAAAACTGACGCCTCAACCACCACCACCACCACCACCACCACTACGACGCCCGCCCCCACCACCACCACCACTACAGAGTTCTCCATCACAACCCCAAGGCGAACCCTGCCCCGTCGCCCGCCTGTCCTACCCCCCCGCCGCCCTGGAAGCGAAGAAAAGACAACCAGACGCCCATTCCTACCCTTCCGCCGCCCTGGAGAAAGACCCAACCGACCACCCTTCGGAACACAACCACCTGAGGCCGAAGAGCCAGAAGAAGAGGACACCACTTCGAGGGTCAACCTGTTCGCGCTGAGAGACCGTGACCACCCATCCTCCCGCCCCTCCTTCATCCCGCCAAGACGCACCTCCTTTGAGACCACACTACAAGACACCTCGGAAGCCGCTACCTCATCCACGCCCTTCATCTCCCTTCCTCCACGACAAACACCGCCACCACCACCATCACCACCTTCTTCAAGACCACCCTCACGACCACCACCACCCTCAAGACCTCCACCCCCATCTTTCACCTCCTTCCTGCCGAGACCTAAGCCCACCACTACGCTACCCACGCAAACCCCACGGCCTCTAGTCTCTAACGACATCTCCAACTTGCTACTACAGGATGTCTTCGGGTTGTCAGGTGCCCAGGCGTCTCCCCCGTCAGGTACACGTCCAGCCAAGGCACTCCCAAACCAATCGTCCCCATCAAGATCGTCCCCAAACTCCCGGAGATCCCTGACTCCGTGAAGGATCAACTGCCTCTAGCCACCGACCCTGTCTTGGCCTCAGGTGAGTAGAACAGATAGACAGGCAGACAGGTAAACAGAGGTGCATATACTTAGAGCTGCGTCATCGTGACCGCCCATCTTCCCGCCCTTTCTTTGCAGACAAACAGGTCAACACAGGTGCAAATATTTCGATTTTTATAAATTACACCTCTTCAAATTTTCTATGATAGTGAACCTTAGCTCCCTTCGCAAGTCATCATTTCCTGGTCCATTGGGGGAGAAACACAAACAACAAAGAAGGTCCACCGGTACGGCAAAATATGAAAAATCGATCTATTCGGAATCACGACATTTTACGGATAATCACTTTTTCGTCAACCGCTTGGGATACATGTATAGATTAAATCATGTAATAACGAGGTGCACAGATTGACGGAATAATACTAGGTAAAACAGAGTACAGGTGACAGAGGAAAGGATTAATGAAAAGGGAATCAACACTCACTATATCCACCGGTTTGCCGCGGTTGTTCTTGCTTGCGTCCGTTTTCTTTCTTTCATCTCTAAAAGCAGGAAAGTAAATAATTAGTAGAGTTATAATTAAAAAAGGATATTAAATAATAATATGTCATCAAGATGTCGGTAGGAATGGAAAGCAGTAAAAGATCGTAGCCATGCCAGGGACTGCATGGAAAAAGCTGCAGTTACCATACACAACATAATTTGCATTAATATAAAAATTATGAGAACCGAAAAAGACGAAATACTCAGAGCTGCTGATTATTACACTCGCAAGGCCTTTAAAACGAAAGAGTAGTCAGTGGGAATCGTTACCGAGCTGAACATAAGATAAGAGATTAAAATATTTCAAACTTAACGTCTAATGACGATGAAGTGGAAAAGTTTTTTGAGTATGTGGAAGTAGCCTTGGAAGAGCATAGAGCCTCCCAACAGGAAGCACTTCATCTGCCGAGTTTTATCATTACGACTCTCTTATAAGTGCCTTAATTATCCACATCTTCTTTATAAATTATAGTGACGAAAATAGGGAAGGGTCTGAAACATGCTTTGCCAATTAGTTTAAAAGTTATTCCCGAAAAAATGATATACCACGGCGTCTGAAACCCATAGTAGTGCTTTTGTGTGTGTGTGTGTGTGTGTGTGTGTGTGTGTGTGTGTGTGTGTGTGTGTGTGCTCTAGGTACATTTCCGAAATTCTGACGGTACCTAGAGCACAAAAAAAGTATCAGCATCAATTTAAATTTCGCGCGGCTCTTTTAGTCACAACATGGCGTCTGATATGAAGTGGGCCACTCTCCTATTCTATAGCTCTGATAGCAATGAAAGAACATAAAACTCAGTTTCCGATAGTACCAGAAGACTTAAACGCCGAAGTAGAGAGAAAAAAGACTACTGAAATAGCGATTAACTAACATAACCACCTCCACTATCTGTCTCCTTCCAGGCCTGCTCAAGCTCTCTGGGTGCAACATCTACGGCCGCATGTACGTGGTCAAGGACAGGATTCCGGAGCTGTCTGGCAAGTGCAAGGAGTGCCGCTGTACCCCCGTCGGCGTCCAGTGTCTGCCTATTTGTTAAGACTTCGCCCACGCCGCCACGCCCGCCGCCACCACCACCACCACCTCCTGCTCTGCTTTCCTCCACCACCACTGTAACCACCCACTCGTGACTAGGCTATATTGGGTTATTCGTCAACTCGCCCGTCAGGATTTTACTTCTAGGACTGCTTTCGTTTCTGAGCTACACTGTGGCTATACGATCATTATTTTACCATTCCTGTCGCTTTTTTTTTAAGGGATTTACAGATTGAAACAAAGGGCATTAAGCTGTGCTTTAGAAATTCATGTATCCTATTACAATAAAAAAAAACAGTAATGATGCAATAACAACAATAATATAATCATCTATTATCTAAAATATCTAACGTTACTTAATAACTGCGCGTAAGTTTACTTAGATAACGGCAAATAATTTCATGAGAAATACACGTAGCCTAGGAAATAACTAAACTACTACAATATCTGTGTATACTTGGATGAAATACATAGCTTATGATAGACCTTTCTTTGTCCTGCTGTACGCACGAGAAAAAAAAAAAAAAAAAGCGACACCGGCTCATGGGATGACTTCATTAAAACCTAACCAGCGTCCCTCGAGTGTCCCCACCAAGGTTATCAGGTGTGTTTGTGTTCGCTTAATTAAAGTCATCATACACCTCAATGGATCTTTTTTCATTTATTTTTCGTGTGCACAATACCGGTGAGCAGCGAGAGGCATCTTCAGTAGTGTGAGCAAGGAGGTTGGTAACTATACGAAACATTTGTGTACATACGTAGAGGCTTACAGGTGGGGATGTTAGATGTTCACAGCTATTAATGACCGGAAGCATTGTATTTAGAGTTTCATAAGTGTGTGTGTGTGTGTGTGTGTGTGTGTGTGTGTGTGTGAGAGAGAGAGAGAGAGAGAGAGAGAGAGAGAGAGAGAGAGAGAGAGAGAGAGAGAGAGAGAGAGAGAGAGAGAGAGAGAGAGGGTAGGCTATTATAAAGGGATGTTTTTTCTTCAGAGGCCTCGAGTGTCAGCGTGGTGGAGGGCGTGGCTGGGTGTCGCGTGAGGGAACCGCTATCTATACAAATATTAATACTTAAGTGTCACAGTCCATTACAAAACGAACTGTGAATTGTGTGTATTCGTATTAAATAAAGGTTTTTATTAAATAAAAATGTTTTCCTGAGCCCATATATATATATATATATATATATATATATATATATATATATATATATATATATATATATATATATATATATATATATATATATATATATATATATATATATAATCAATGGAATTATTTATCAGGCCTGAGAGGTCTGTTTCAGACATCGGCTATTCTTTTTTTTTTTGGGGGGGGGGGGGGGGGTAAGGTAAGATGCCTTTTCACATGGCGATAGTTGCTATCACCAGAAGACAACAAAGAAAACGCTAGATCAAATCTATCTCAGTATTGCTGTGGAAACCCTGCTGTCACTAATGACAGAACAGAGCAAACATAGCACCCCTGGGAGTCAGTGGATCTAGGGCTCCCTGACACGTGGAAAATGAATGAAACCACTTACTGCATCAATCACAGCCTGCTGCATCCAAACCTTTTATGCTGCTGCGGCACCACACAACTCAACTGTCCTGCCTGATGGTTGTTTACATCAGGCGCCACGTTGGGTCGGCCCGCCTGGCAGCCACCCCGCCCACGGCCAGGCCCAGCACCCCTGACCTGACCAGGACTGTGGAACCAATGCAGGGCACTGCCAGTCAGCAGGAATGATGTCAGCAGGCCCAAAGGTCATCAAAAGCTCGTCAAATATTACAATCTTAGTGACCTGTTCCCCGTGGGAGCTGGTGAGTGTTGGCACACACCAGCATTGCATTACCTTAATTTCAATGACTCCCTAAGTGTCAAGCTGTGTTCAGCTCACTCCCGAGATACTTACTCATGGACTCCTCGTCTATGGATATCGAGTTATTCAGTCACTTGTAAAGAATGTCACAGTAACTTATGCCACATGCGTGCGCGGCCACTAGACTGTCAGTGTCAGTGTCAGCCAATGAGACTCCTTGGTGTCAACACCTCGTCTCGGCTGCTCGGCTTCACGTGTTCATCTCCCTTTGCAACGGGACCCAACCAAGGAACATCAGCAGGTAACCGCTATCAGAACCTACCACAGGGTACAGAGAGGTGTGGCATGGACCGTAGACTTAATATATGTATCGTGCAGCGCTTTGATGAGGTAAGACTTTTAAAATCATGTAAGAGTATGAAGTAAATGGTTTATTGCCATCCGAGTTCAGAGACTCATCCAACTGCTTCCATACGACAATAATCAATATTATTTCAGATATTTATAAGACATTGATGAATCTACAAGGGAAGTAGGAAACCCCTTACCACCCGCTTGGCGTGGCATCCTTTCCTAGTAGCACAACCACTCTATTGTTGACAGCTTCACCTCAAAATGTATATACAGTAACTTTTGGCCCGCTCCTAGAGTTTCCTTTACATCTCAGAAAGTACTGCACCTAAGGCATGGTCCATCACAAGTGATGGAAAATAAAATAATAAAAAAAAACAATGTCTCATGAACACAATTTTGAAAGAATTAGTTAGAGGGGGAATATATGAGCCAGGCATCAGGCCATATTGCAGATAGAGGTTATGTAAAGGGAAAAAGCAGGGTAATGTATTAAAGTCTCAGTAATGTATGGGAGGATGACACAGTATCAAGGGGAAAACAGCTGTAGGTTACAAAAATGGCCAAAGCAGATGGAGACAGAATTCATCAAAGGAGGGAAAGTGTTAACTCTCTAAGGTGTAGTGATTCTGTATGAAAACTCAGCAGAATGCATGGAGTATGGAGGAATGATGGAGTTCAAGGGAAATAGGTGCTGAATATCGCCCTATTGCCAGAAGGAAGCAAGGTAAATGAAAAAGACATAGCGGTGTATGGAAAGATGGAGCAGTACCAAGTAGGTACTAGGGTGAGAGATATATGAACAGTTAAGTAAGAAATTAAGTACAAAGGATTTGAAGGAAGGTAATTAGGGATTGGTTTGGGTTATTGGGTAAGGAAAGTTTCTTGTAGGCACATATCTTGAGTTTCATAATGAGAAATAAGGTAAAGATCATGTCAGTGGGAGAGAAATCCTCACATACTCCACAAGGGGGTAAAAGACAGATGAAGGAAAGAGGCAAGGGGAGGGGTGGCAGGACCAGTAGTAGACTAGAGTGAAAGAAGTTAGCAGGGAGGTAAGCTAGGCATTGGGGTTAAGTGTTCAATCAAGACAATTAGCTTTTGTCAGGCTTCTCTTAGTCAGGCCAATGTTTGAAGCAGAATGCAGCAACTTCTGATTCAAAGTGGCAGGTAGGACAGTCTTGGCAAAAGACATCATGTCCCTCAGTGGAGCTGAGAGAGCCAGGGGACTGATTTATCAAAGGGCTGTCCTCAAGGCCTCTGTAGTAGTGGGAATTCTTTTTTATCAGCTATGGGGAGCCTTTCAGAAAGGAGGGTGACCCAATGGAAGAAATGGGTACACCATATCTGTGGCATCCTCAGGCAGGTGATAAACACATGGTTAGCTTCACATCTTATGTCTTAGAAAAAGAAAAGGGGAGGATAGTCTGAGGCAGAGAAAAGATAGATGAAGTGAGGGGAAAAATCATATGAAGTGAAAGCTGAAGCAAAATTTGTTGGATCAGGGCAAGCAGTCCAAGGTAGAGGAAGTGGTCATATATATATATATATATATATATATATATATATATATATATATATATATATATATATATATATATATATATATATATATATATATATATATATATATATATATATATATATATATATATATATATATATATATATATATATATATATATATATATATATATATATTACTGAAATTGAGTGAATTGAGAGTTTTGATAGCCACACTTTCCCCTGACATGAGTTCCCTCCCACTCTACATACACATTATAACACACATAAAAAATACTGCTAGCTAGGCTAGTAATGCTTATAAAACCTTGGATTAGTATATTTACATAATTCTGTATACAGTTTTGTGTATAAAGTCATTTAATCAAAGGTGATACATGCAGCTTTACTTATAAATAAAGCGAGTCAGTGCACTGGTCTACAAAGTCCTGTTGCTTCATCGTGTGTGCAGGAAACACAGGCGAATATCCAACAATATTTACTTTGATATATACATTGCAATGGTTCAAGAGCTATCTTTATGAATTGTGCCTTTGGCTAACTTTGATACAATCTTTTAACAAATTATATAAAATAACATGTAATGAGGAGTATGAAGAAAAGATTTGGACTCTTGAAAACCTGTATTTTTAAAGTTAACAAACTCAACAAGTAATGTTCTTTCCTATTAACAATAGAAGCCATTTGTTTATATCCACGAAAAATCTAAAGTAGTACGCGCGTTGGAGTGCGTGGGTGGTGGCAGAGTTTCTGTAGCTGCTTCAGCGGCAGGGACGTGTCATCCCAGCACGCACCACAACACTAACCAAACTGTGGGTTGCTCTTCCCGTTTTCCTGAACAAGATGGGAGTTCCATGTTTGCCGCTCCACACTCCACAAACAACCCACGGACCCACACACACACACACACACATCAGATAATGGACAAAGAGAAGAAGTACAAGGCCTTTTTTTATCAAAGTTCACTGATCTTACACTTCCTCAGTCCAAGAATTAGTTGACAAACAAAATATTAAAGTAGTGTCGTGGCTGACATATCAAGAGACGAGCATCACAAAATGACTGAAGATTTACAGAAGGTTTTATCTTGGTTACCTCTACCAGTTTACAGTAACATTTATTGGATTTACAACATTTCAGTATTTAGAAAATCTTTCATTTCCTCTACAGAAATGAATGAAATAACTGTTTGCTATTGACTACAATTTGTTATGTGTAATGGTTTGGTGAACAGCCCAGAGAACTGACTTAAAACTAATGCATATTTGCCACATCTAAGAACAGGATGGGAGGGGGCGGACCACGCACACAGACACCAAGTCAACCAGGAACAGAGTTGTGATGGTGGAGGGTAGTGGTGATAGAAGACCAGGGAATGAGGACAGGACAAGGCAGAGCAGGTGATGGGTTGTCGGGGGACATGGCATGCTGGCAGCTAGGCTGGCAACACATCCCGTGGGTTAGGGTGAGGGGCCCCTGCAGATCTTTACTACAAAACCGTAGTCAAAGCTCTTAGTATGCCCTAGGTCTGACAAGCTGGTGCTCCAGGGATGTGACAAATTGTAAGAGCTGACTCCTGGGGCAAACTGTATCTGCTGCAGGCCTCTGGAGTGCTCCTCACATGGGCACAACAATAAGGATTGGTTCCATTGGCTAGCCAACATTGTAACAGGTGATAAGGTTGGAAACAACCATGCACCAGTTTATTTGTAATATCATAATTACATAACATGACAATTACCTTTAGTGATTGAATTATTGACAAGCATCATTTCTATTATATATACTTCAAAACAACTATTGCTCCATAAAAATTACCCCCATGATGTTAGGATTATTAGTATTAAATGCAAAGATGTCTAATAAAATCAAGACATCAGTGGTGGTTGTGTGACGTGAAGTCGGGCTTGTAGCAAGGCTAGCTTTACCACACAACTTGTAGCAACGCAACGATCATACCACTTAAGCTAAGAGGTACCGTCAGTCATACAACCTAAGACTCACCTTTCATACACAGCAAATGGACAAAACAATACTGCCAAACATAAACAAAACAGAGATGTATAGACTCTAGCATCAGGAACAGCCAACATGGTTTTAGAAAACAAGAACCAAGAACATTCATGAATATACAATTTTCCACAACTTCCTTAGAGAGATTTAAAACATCCTTTGACTACAGGTATAATGTAATTTGTCCTTAGTAATGTTCAACAGATCTAACCCTCTGGCAAAAACCCTTTACCATATCTATAATTGTAGACTATGCAATAACAACCCTTACGATACTATACACAAGTCTATTAACAGTAGGACATAATGAAACAAGGGGCGCGGCACACTGTCAGTTAGTCCTTGGCATACACCAGTGAGTGTGTCTGTGCACCAGGTACGGCCATAAGGTAGGACACGGGTGGACGTGCCCTTCACAGGTGTGTACTCAGGGTGGGTATTTGCAGGTGAGCAAAAAATGCCCCCCGGAAGACAAAAATAGTGTGGGAACGTAAGCAGTCCACCACTCGAGTGAATCTGCAGAGACCCCACAGCTGTTGTTCCTCCCACATATGGGCTGTCTTTCAATGCCCGTTCCCGTTTGAGTCACCCTGATTGTGGCAGTCAGTCAATTTTAGCCACAGCGGAGCCCAGCACCCAGTTACCACACCACACGCGGTGCCCACTAGCTGCTGTGGTGGTGGTCAAGGGCTCGTATTGTTGCTGCTGCTGCTGTTGCTGCTGATCACACTACTGCTGTTGCCAGTGCTGCTGGAGGTGCAGTTGGCCCTGAGAAAGTGGCATGAGGGCCTAAAACAGGAGTCTACACAGCTGTCTCCGTGTGACTGTGTGAGGACAAGCGTTCCACATCGATCTCGGGCACTTGGAGTTCTTCGGGGTCCGGACACAGGTCAGCATACTCCAGCGATGACCCCTGAGACAGCCTCTTGCTCAGGGACGACTGCTTCTTCAGCACCGCCGCCAGATTAGGGTTGGAAGGCCGAGCATCAAGCCCCTGTCGGAACGCATTAACTACTCGAATCTGTGGGGAGAGCCCATACAAACAATTTTAGTTGGGGAAGATGTTGAAGTATGTATGCCTTGGACACAACTAAACCACATAGTACAAAACACCAAACAAGGAGAAACACTAGCTACACTGGTCCAAGACATTTTAACACTCAATAGGAATGAGCAATGGGAATAAAACAAGTATAATTTTTTTACTTTCACTGAAACATGAGACATAATTGGCAAAGTGTTTTTTAAAGACGAGAGCTTAAAATTGACTGTGAGGGTTACTGTGAGAGCTGTTGACAAGTGAGAAGGGTAAGGAGTGTGCCTTGCTGCCAACCATGGAACGCAACAAAGTCAGCAGTGAGCAGCAGGAGCGAAGCTCACCCACTTTTCGCACACACAAGCAGAAAGTCATGCTCATTGCAAAGATCCCATGCCAAACTTGAACCGTGTACACTGCATCTTCATTATAGCTGGCTTAAAACAGCCTGTTAGGTGCCAATACAGAGAAGAGAGTTATGATGGTTAGTAAATAAGTAACAAGTTAGAAAACAGAGGTTAAAAACCATTCACAAAGTGGTTAACATGAAAATAAAAATAGGATGACAATAAAAAGATCGTGCACTTTACAAATACTTGAGAGTGTTGCTGGCTGCCATAGGATCTACACGAGTAACGGAGCTGAAAAGCTCTGATGCCGGTGGACACACACTTCACACATCAAGACAAAGAGTTGGCGGCCAGAGAACGTGGGCACTGCATGTTGGCTGGAGGCTGTCCATAGTCTTGTGCTCATGCGGTCATGCGCGCTCCCTTAATCAGACCCACAACCCCCTCAATGCTGTTTATCAGTCCTGTTTTCGGTCTCCTGATTTTTTTTTTTTTTTGGTAATTTGTGGTTCATCATTGAGAAGTTATGATCTGAGAGTTGTAAAGTCAGTTATGGAAAAGATAAGTCCACATTAGCCCAGCAATGATGGCGGGAGGTAGCCATTCCAGGGCCTGTGCCATCAGTGGTGCACCAGACTGTTAGCTCAAACAAAGAGTGGGTAGTGAGGGCAGCAGCTGCACCCTGCCCACACCCAAAGTCCGTCCAGTCACAACATGAGGGTGGGAGGTTTTGGGAAGGATAGGAACACAACAACACGCTGCAGTGACGACTCCTGCAGTGGCGAATGACTTGCACACACAGATCATGCAACCTCCATGCCTGTCATTCACAGACATCTTACTTGAAAAACAGGTATGATACAAAATGACACAAATGCCAGTTATTACACATCATCACATGTATGCACCAGCTGGCACAAGTCAAGAAATAACAACCAAAAAACAAAACCAGTAAAAACCACGTATTACGACAGGTATTTTCTGTTCGTTATCACAAAATAACACTCAACATAGGCAAAACAGTCTATCTAGTAGTGCCATCTAGATCACTTAGGTCTCTGTCACAAGTCGCTCAGTGTCATGCAGGAAACAGTTTAAGGAAGTAATAAATATAAGGCTGGATTAAAGCAAAATCAACAAAACTGAAATCAACTCCACAAAATCAAACACAATTTAGGTCTCTTACACAATCTCTTACAATTTCTATTGATACTGAAGTATATATAATATGTAAAGAGAGAGAGACATGCATTTCTTTGGTCATTTAATTTAGGAGGACAAGTTTATTATTAAGAAAAAGTTAGTAAAGGATTTATCTTTAGCTTAAAAGTTAGGAATAGGACAGTGTAACTTGTTCTGTGTAAGAGACAGCTGGAGGCAGCATAGGATGGTTTGTTATCAACAATGATTAACCTTTGTAGGTAAAATACACTGACTGAACCAACCTACAGCTTCCATGAAAGTAAAGAAGCAAACAGCACAGACCAAGGGCAGAGAACTGAGGGGAAGTGAGCGAGTGATCACATAAGTCCAAAATATGAGTCTAAGAAGAGACAAGAGAGAGGGGTGTAGCTTACAGCCTGGTCTGTGGAGGTCTTGCTATACGGTACGGGTATCAGCCGCTCCTGCAACGTGCCTCCAATGACCTGAACCATGAGAATAATAACAGTGGTGAGGGCGAGTAGCTACAGTGGTAAGTTAGAGCTGGCCAGGGATGTATTATACAGCAAGGTGAACAGAAGATAAGGACACGATGCCTCACACGGTCATCAACACCATGGGCGCCCACAGCCTGGTTACTGGTGGCTGCTGTCACCTCATTGCCCACAGATACGTGCCCTTGTCTTCTCCACACCTCATCCAAGGCGGCACACAGCCTTTCGGCCGAGTGGTGTATGTACACTGTGTGGTGTGCAGGGGATAGTGGAGCAGCAGTAGTGGAATAGAGGCTACAGACAGCACACGGGGTGTCCACACCTACCCGGGACTCGCCTAGACATTACAGGGGCACGCGGGGATTAATACGCTTACACTCAGGACACCAACTCACGATCTGTGTGGCTCCGGGACCGTTGAAGAAGAAACACATCTTCATGCACAGAGAGCACAACTTGACTAAAAATAATAATGATGGAAACCCAATGGACAACTACCGCTGCAAGAGTCACTACTGTGGGTACACTAGCGAGAACTGATTATGCAGGTGAATACTGTAAATAGGCCTGCTCTAATAGCCACTAATTGTTGAGGACCGTAGATTTGGGCTAATGCTGCGGGTGAGGTGTCTAGCACGGTGGCTTACTCACTGAGAGCAGCTCAGGTACAAGGGGCTGAGAGAAAGATGCTCGGGTTCATACCTCACCCCCATCATGTGTTTCTCCTTCCTGATCCTCCTACCAGGGAAAATAACAGAATGACACGCTCAACACCATGATCTTCTAAAAGTTAACGAATGTCAGTTTTAAGTCAAAGCCTAAATAAACAATTCCCTGGAGCTGGAAAATAAAATATGAAGCCTGTAATAGCAGTTCAATGAGGAGCTGCTAATATAATGCATCTCTCTGGATGATGAGGAGGAGCCAGGCCAATAATAAGGTTGGCTAGTGTTAAACAGCTGCCAACATCACACTGGCTGCTAGATCAGGGGTGAGGTCCTGGGTCCAGCCTCAAGGAGCTTAACATCAAACTCCAGTATTATTAAGGAGGTCTCGGCCCCCTCTTGCATCTGCGGTCCACCCTAACTCTGATGTCCAGGAGCCAGTCAAGCCTATTTCTGTGTGAGCAGCGACCCAAACCCACCAATAAGAAACTCAACATTAAAGAAAATAAAGGTAACTGATACAAATGAGGATGGGGAAGAGGATGTGTGGGACTGGACAGGCTGGGAAGAAAGATGCACTCATACAGACAGGGAGAACTCAAGGCTAAGGATTCATTTACCACCAGGGCAAGCTTCCTTTATGGTCTCCAAGTTTTGGTTTCTTATTTTTATACACTTTCCATTGTATTTAATGTTAAGTTATTATTATTATTTTTTCCAAAGCTGGAGAAACATTTCACTATTTGGCACTCTCCATAACCACATTTGCAAATTTCACATAAAGAAATAAATGCACAACACAAAACACAACATGCAGTGCAAATCCACGTCTCCTCTAGCTGCGCTTTAGAAATGAACAATACACAAGATGTGTGTTAGTTACCCTGGCATACGCTAGACTAGTGACAGCTGAGGCGGGAGTTGTTAGTGAAGTGCACGTGAGATATTGTCTCAGTCTGTTGTAGCAAGAGTCCCGCTGGGAGCCAGGCTGGCCTGCAGACCACCCACCACCACAACCCTTTTACGCTGTTCCAATCATCAGCGGGAAGTGGCAAGCGGGAGGCAAGACCACAACACTCAGCCTCACAGGGCACAAGGCAAGAGGGAGTAGTGAGAGGCAACAGAGTGCTCAGTCCCCAGCACACCCAACACTCCACCCACCAGAAAAGCAGCCCAGCCCGCACTGACCGCCACCCCACCACGACGGGCCAGTCAGGGGGGCAGGGGCAGAGGCGCAGGAAAAAGCGAGGAGGAAGAGGAGATGGATAGGAGAACTACGACTACTGCTAATGCTACTGCTGCTACTTCTACTACCACTACTACTGAAATACTGTGGATGGCAGCAACAAAAACAAATATACCACAAAAATGTCCAAGGCAAAAAAACATGGTTTGCAGAAGCAAGGTTATAAAGCAATTAAAAACTAAATGGAGTGGTATTGGATAAGCATATGGTATTAATAAATAATAAGATTAAACAACAGCAATAATAATAATAATAATAATAATAATAATAATAATATAATAATAATAATAATAATAATAATAATGATAGTGATAATGATAATAATGATGATAATAATAATAATAATAATAATAATAATAATAATAATAATAATAATAATAATAATAATAATAATAATAATGCAAAACATGAGTAAAACAATAGCAATAATGGTTAAGCATGGTTATGAGTGTGTGTGGTAGGGATGTGACACTGGGTACTGTGGCAAGAGAGGGGCGAGGGCAAGACTGAGAATTAGCTATACGGCCGGCCACAGGACTGGTCGGGGTCACAATACAGGAAGACTATGGAAAGATGGATAAGTCTGCTTGTTACTGGCTAGCACCCCATCAAAATTTGAAAAGTTGATAAATGGCAAAGAAAGGACCACAATCAGTCTTGAGGAGGGGGTCAGATGCTAGTCTCATGAACCAAATTAAATATCTCTGACGGTGAAGACTTGGGGGGGGGTTGCAGTGTGCTGGAGTGTGCTGCCATGTTAGAGTGGAGAGTTTGAGCCATTATTGTGTTAAAGTGGTGCGGGGAGAGAGGTTGGAGGAGCGGAGAGGAGGGGGCTGTGCCAGCAAGGTGGTGGTGGTGGTGGTGGCAGCACTTAGTACTTTGTGTGTTGGCGTGGGTGTGGGGTCGGTGTTGCCCCAGCTGCTGGGTTGCTGCTGCTGCAGGCCCGCCTTGGGGGCTGCCAGGGGGTACCAGGGGGGCGTTCTCGGCAGTGGTGGGTGATGACTCCTCGATGGGCGTTACGAGGCGCACTGCAGTGTTGCACGACCCGCACCGCTTGCCACTATTGGGACTTGGGCTTTTCATGGAGTCCTCATCTATGTAAGTGATGTCTGACAAGGGCCGGTTGCCCTGCTGACTGCGCGAGTTGCGCATACTATGCAAGCTGTGTAAACTATGGCATGACCGCCGTTCCTCCAAGTCTTCCAGGGTGGACTTGAATGCTCGTATTACTCTCAACTGCAAACGGGACGGGACATCCAATCAAACCCCCACAATAATGTAAACAGTACATCAACATCTCATCATGAACATGTTAGTAGCAACACATAAAAATTAAAAAAATAAAACTCACCAGACAAATCACTGGTAACACAGTGCTATAAACAAACTAAAAAAGGAACTAAGACTGGCTAGTCATATCCACATGATAATTAATAATCATAAGTTATAATGAAAGGAGACTGAGGCTGAAGGTGAAGGCTGTTGAAGACTGGGTGAGGATGGTGTGACGCAGCCATGTGTGACGGAGGCCTGGCGAGGCGACCTAGAAACATGCAAGCTGCGAGCACAGCAGTGGCAGCCAGGGCACAACAAACTAGGCACTGGGCCATGGCAGTGTTGAGGCTGCTCGCCCGTCAGGATCATTGGAAACTGTCTATGCAGCACAAAGAAACAAACATACTAGCCTCTTGTTCTAGCCACAGTCTACACACTCCATCTCTTAGCACAGGTCACAACGTTAGCTGGGGTTTAGTTCAAGGATTCCACTCAAGGTTGGGGTAACACTGGGAAAAATTTTGAACACAGGTGTTTGGGTTCAGGTAGGGGCAACAGCATTACGACATCTGTGAGACAACAACAGCTGCACAGCTACATGACTACAGTTACCAACCTGTTACAAAACCCTGGGTGTCGGTCACAGGAGGAGCAAAACAAAGTTACTGTTAAATCAAAAATAAAAGTTAGTAGAGGGCTGGGGATGGCAGAGAATAAGACAAGATTTCACAAAGTCAAGTGTCTATAAGTGCAGCAGAGAATTAATAGTAGGGAACCTAAATTCTAATATAAAATACACTAATTTAATAATTACAATATTGCAAAAACTATTTTACTTTTGAAAGATAAGATAGTATAGAACACTGGGGTCAGCCTTTTAGGTTACTGGTATATCCTTAATGAAGGGCAGGATTTTGACTATGAAAAGTGAAGAGGCTGGAGTGGTTCTTGCAGATACAGAGTGAGCCTACATAGTAGTGTGGCATAGAGATTTCAGCAGGTGGCCAGTAGAGTGGTCAGTAGACATTACAGGAGGGACCAGCTGCCACTACTTGCACGCACTTGCCCTGGAGGACACAACATATGGCACACACGCACACTTGTTTCAAGAACAAGGGCAGCGAGGATATTGCTTGTTAGCACAGCTGCTACCTGATTCTGCTGAGCTACAGGAGTGAAAACACCTATGACTATTAGGCATGCACTTGCATGCCCAGCAGTGAAAAGAAATAAATCATGCATATTTAAACTGAAAAACTCTATCATAAAATAAAAGTTATAATGTAAAAGTAAAGGAACCAAAAGAAAGACTGAACCTAGGCTGGTCTTCATGCACTGGGGAGTGCCAAGTCTTGCGGAAACCGACACCATGCTGCCGGGCGCGCCTCTCTTAATTCCTTTAAGGTCATAGGAACGATAAGGAGTGGGGCTAGTGGCTTGAGGCAGAGTTGACTGGGCCAGCGCGAATTTCCCAACCCTTCGATAATTGCATTGGTATCACTGCTGCCAAATGCCAAAAAATATTTTTTTCCTTTCGGGAAGCGGCAAACTCCACAAAACTGCCTTACACAGCACTGGCTGGCCTAGGTCCCATTAGGTTTGGTGTAACTTGTACAGACTGGAGTGATAAAGACAGAAAGATAGAGAAAACAATTTGGAGAGCCACAAACAAAGCTGCAAGACCGATCTACTCAAACTCACAAGTCCAATGGCATAATATATATTTTTTGAACCAAATAAACCTGTAAATGATAGGGAAAACATGATGAAAGGAGGGAAGATATAAAAAAAATGTATCGGTACCATCAAATAATACCCTGAGTGGACCAATGAAACACACAAAAAATGAATAAAAACAGTACAGCGGTACAGAAAGCAATATTAGGTAAACACTCAAAAAAACATGAGAATAAGACATGAGATTATGCAAACTTGAGGAAGAGCTGAAAATCAAAATAATAAAAGACAACACCCAGAAGTTACATTGGCTTCCCAAAATGATTAAAGGAAACAAAATGCAGAAGTCACCATCCACTGACGGATGGGAACTTTGTGCCTCAGACCCCTGAAGCAGCACAAGGCAAAGCATCAATATGATTTAAGTTATACTTAACAAAATATCTGCAGAAAGACCACAGTCCATGTCAGACACCATGGGACTGTGGCCCTCACACTTGTGTCTTGTTGGAAGAAGCCAAATGCAACAAAAATTAGCCTCTGATAAAAATGGGAAGCTAAGAAAGAAAAATAACAGGATGGTAGACTGAAATGAGACAACAAAAGACTGAACTGAGCTAGCTAATGAATTAGGGGGTTTTCTTACTCTTGAAAATTACATCACCTCTAGCTTTGCTATTGTAAATATGTCTGGCAAGAAGGTAAGCAAATACAAAGTCAAATTATGAAAATCTTCAGATCTAGGACCAATATATATTACATCCATTAAACTTCTAATATTCAAGCAGCACTGACATTGGCGGGTATGGGTACTGCATATAGTAGCAATCATGTTTGCAAAGGAACAACCAAGTTCTAGCACTATGGTAATGATGCGCCAGGAGTGCATGGGTTGACCAGGGGTTCATGTGGGGGAGGCAGGGGAAGCAGAGCCAGGAGGCAGGAGATAATAAATAGTAATAAAAGATAATTACAAATCAAACTTAATGACAAACGTAAAGTGAAATATAGAAAACAAATCTGATAAATTAAAGTGAATGATGAAACGTATAGGCACATAAAATACTGTATTATGAAATGTGTGAGCCAAGTAGATCTTGCAAATTGCAATAAAGAAAGGTTCAAAACACTGGTTTGAGGAGAACAAAGTGTTTACATGACATAACCAATTGCAGATTTGAATCAATGCACATGAAGATTGTGCTTCTACTTTTAATAAGTGACAAGTTTTAGCTTCAAGAACTTCAGTGATTTGGTCAAAATTTTGAAGGAAGGCACGTCGGCCCACAGGCCTCCAGAGGCTTAGAGGCTTGTGGCCGTTACCTCAAGGGAAAGGGATGAAGCGCGAGTGAATCAATTAATATAAAAAAGATCCTGGAGAGATCTCTTGTCAAGAAACCTCAATAAAAGATATGAAGAATGCTTGTGATAATGGTATGCTTGAGCATGGAAATACAATAAATGGCACAAAAAATACAGATAATAAAACTTGCCACATAATTAATGCACTTCTACTGCATTGAAAGAAAACAGGTTGATGATGGACATGGAATAGTTAACTGGCTGACTGACTGACTGGCTGGCTGGCAGACTACCTGGCTGGCACAAAACCTATCACTACAGTTGTCCTGCTGGGGTCACGCAGAGCTCAGTGTATGAAAGACACACACTTCAAGTTTCTCATTTTTCTTGATGTAGTCACACATGGTGCACAGCTGCATGATGAGAATGGACATAAGGGTATCATCTTATAACACATGTAAACATCACACTGGCCTTGATATGACATTTTCTATCATATGTTAACACTTTCTGCTCTCGACTAATACATGATGGAGCCTATCCAGGGTAACACACTATCCATGGATGATGTAACACGCAGGCAAGCACTTCAACAAGGCTACAGACATATGACTTATCACACAGGTACCCTGTAGAGAGTATAAATCTTTAAGTGTTCATGATTGTGTGTTTGTGAAAGAATTGTGTATAAATATATACATAATGAACTCCTCTGTCATTTAGAGACATTTCCTTCTCTTGCTGTATTTGTGATTTATTATTAGATAATAATATTCAAGGGTTAAATTGAATGCTCAGGGAAATGTTATTTTATGAAAGCACTTTAATCTCACAACACAGGAGTTTACACGTGTATATATTTATTGGGTTGAGTATTTTCTATCAGATGTATTATGAAAAAAATGACAAGGAAAGGAAGTCAAGACATTGTAACCTTCATAGTGGTTATCAGAAGAGCCCAATCAGATCCGGGAGGAAAAAAAGGAATCTGCAAAGATCAGATGCAATCAGGAAATAAATCATCTATTGACTTTTAGTATCAAAAAAGTCCTCTGGTAACCATGCAATGTATCAATTAGTAAAAGTGTCAAAACCTGCAAGGAGAAAATCGTCACAATGCCTCCATTCCTCTGAAACTCAAAAATGTGCTGCAGCCTCAAGGAGCTCTTGGCTGGCACACTACAGCAACAACAAAACCACCAATTCCTACTAAAACAAACTGAACACTCTGACTCAGGAACACCCACACCAGGCCCTGTTAGGAGAAAATGCCACCAGCAGGGACAGAAAATGAACACTACACTCATCATCACTCGCGCACGCTGCTGGGTTGTCACGCTAAATAGAAAGGTTAGTCCAAGGGTGTCAAAAATGCATTCCATTGTGACAGAGAGCATAACTGTTAAAAGTTAAGACATTCATATATCTGTATGCTAACACAGTGTTCACTGCACTAATGGGTTTGACATAACTTAAATAAAGAGATATCAATTAAACAATATTTGTCACTTCGTAAAGGACTGTGACAACTATAGCTGAGCTAATGAAAAAATTACAATACATTGACACAACAATATGTCTTACTTTTTTGTGTGTGCATATATATATATATATATATATATATATATATATATATATATATATATATATATATATATATATATATATATATATATATAGATATTTATTTGCACACACACACACACACACGTATGTACTGTCACAGATGTACACAGTCTGAGTCCACTACCACCGGGTACAACAAAAAATCCTCAATATAATGTTTTCTATATTAGTTGTGTCTGTCACTAATTAAAAGCTCCACAGCTTCACTAGGCTCAAGCTCTCAATGCACTGTGCTAGATGCTGGGATTACCAACACTTACTCAGAAGCACAGATAGACAAACCACACCATGATATTTCCACTAAAATAAATGATTAAGCCAGATTCTGGTTGTTTCACCTTTAGGTGACTATGGACTATAATGTTACAACTTACATACACCACATTAGCATGGAAGGTAAAGGACTGCAATATCTTAAGGCTCATAATCAATAATTCATATTGCTCTTTTGTCACAAAATTAATGCTTTTGTTCTCCAATTAAGAAAAATCATGGCTTATGATTTAGTTTTATATGAGGGAGGTTTAATTTTTTTTGTAGTTTAACATTTCTTGCTTGCAGATGTTACACACACATGATGGTTCCATGTGGTTGTAAAAATGACAACTGGTGACCTAAGTGGTGATGGCCGGGTGGCGGCAGTGGTGGTGGTGGTGGTGGGTGGTGGTGGTGGTGATGGTGGTGGTGATGGTGGTGATGGTTGTGTAGGGATTGAACTGTGACCTGAGTAGCCCCAGAGTCGTCTACTAATGCCATCCCTTCAGGGCCATGGCCGCCGGGAGGCTCAGGGTTGTGTACTCATTCATTCTACACTACAGACATATTTACAGAAGGTGTCTCTCACATTTTCACTTGCTCTTAGCCCTCTTAATTTATTTTTATAGTTTATACATTTAGTCATGCACTTGGCCACTTAGCAGCTGCTCACAGGCAAAATGCTGTTCAACAACAACAGAGAAGAGTGAGTTTAGGTCAATGTTATATTACATGTGGCATCTTGTGTAAATACATTAGTTTTCTTTAGTCTAAAAGAACACACAAGAAATCACTTACCACTTACTTTCAAATATCTGACATGCTAAACATCATCATGGCAATGGAAAGCACATGAAAATTTTGTTAATAAAATAAAAATTTAGTAATCTTTTCATTTGTCTTTGGACAGATAAAACTTCTGTTACTTGGGGTTTCAGAGCATTACTTACTTTCAATTTGTCAGAAAGCTGACAACTGACCTGCAGGGCTTGAACTAAACAAGGAGGGTGTGTGAGGGGGAGATGATCAGGTGCTGATCCATCTCAAGGGAGTGGGAGCAAAACAACATTACACCAAAGGGGTGGCTAGTGGGCTACAGCAACTGATTAGGGAGGGGCTTGACTCTACACCTCAGGTCACAGTTCACCTCGAAGGAGCGTTGGAGAAAGAGATGGAGGAATAAAAAAATGTGACACTCTGACCAGAACCCAGAAACATACCTGAGTCTGGAGCCGGGTCAAGCCACGGATCCACAAAATTTGACCCGTGCGCTTGCTGTCCTTGCCGTCCGAGTCGAGCTTGTCTTCAGTGGTAAGATCAGCAATTGGATCTGTCTGAGGCTCCCCAGAACCCCATCTGAAATGGCAGCAACAGTTTACTTCCACTGCATCGTGGTGATGACTGGCTCACTTCCTCCACCTGCCTGTCAGTCTTTGCGTGTTAATGCAGTCACATGGTGTTATCTAAACATCAGAAAAGCAAAGCTTCTAAAAGCTGATTTAAACAAGTCTTAAAGACAAGTTTAATTACATAGTTTTATAGTTTGAGCTTGCTCAGACAGTTACATACACATTTACCACATATGCATGTGGACAGTGCAGTGAAAATATATATACACACATTTTTTTACAAAGCAGTACATAAACAAACAGGCTGACACAGAGGAGACACAAATCAACAGATCTAATGCTCTAAGAGTTAAACATTGCATAAAAGATTTTGACATCTTTACCTGAAAAAAAAAGTAGTTAAATCTGTGCAAACATTTCTACTTTTTTAACTTACGAGAATATATCTTTGGGCAGCTTTTTGGTTGGTATGGAAGTGACAACCTGCCCCCAGAGGAGCACTCCACTCCCAAACAGGATGCACCAGAGCCAAAGTTCAAGAGAGAGAGCCTCAGTAGAAAATGCTCGCCCTCCAAACTGGACTATCACAACCTGTACAAGGGACGAGAAAGGTGTGAAGTATGTACAAGGTAATTGGGGTTATGATGCTGTTTTTACAATAAGAAGAAACCCTAAATTCTGTGTAAGAGTTAAAGAGTGGGAAGCAAAGATTTTGGGAATCCTAAGCTGATGTCAGTAGAACATGCTCATGGTGAGTGAGTGAGGTGGGACTTTGACTGACAGGGATGAGAGGTGCGACAACATAAGCCATTTAGTTCTCTGGATCTTATTACAGGGAGATGTTATATTGAAATGTGGTAACTATTATCATTATTACAATAAAGACAATAAGTGCTAATCTTAAGAGACTGGGATACTTGCCTGAGCTGCTAGTGTACTCAGCCAAATGCTGTAGAAAATGGGATTGCTAAAAAAGCCCTGGAAAACATTCCGCTGTCCATGAATTTTCCGTGCATTGATTTCGTTGAAGAGAGTCATCATGACGAAGGTGTTGAAGATGATGGTAAAGTGCTGAGAGGGAGGGTCACGGATGGCTGCATAGCGCCCAGAGTCTATGTCTAACAATTTATCACCTGAAAATAGAAAACATATTTAGGTTTCCAATAGTATTCAAAAAGATTAAAGTTCAGGCAAAAAAAAATACTGCTACTAGATGAAACCGACATCCTACACTTCTGAGAATGTTTTGAAATCTTTGCTGCCTTGGAACATCACAATGACATACTTTTACTTTGGGACAGATGTGGCAAAGGAAGAGTTAATGGCCGTTATGACTTTCTGAAAACATGAACTAAAACCTTTACATTCAAACTCAGCTTACAATGTTGCTGCTAAAGCGGGAAAGGCATATATTAATAACAATAATAAATAAATAATAATGATAATGTCAAGAAAAAAATGCCTAATACTCACCATAAAATAACAAAAGGAATATGATCAAGATCATGTAGACCGCCTGGCCCAGGATGTTCTTCATCATGGTGCGGGAAATGAGTGGCTTGGTGCGGCCGTACGGTTTCCTCTGCAGGAGGTCTGGCGTGGGGGCCTCAGTTGCCAGGGCCAGTGACGCCAGGGTGTCCATGATGAGGTTCACCCACAAAATTTGTACAGCCTAAAAGATTCAGACCATGAGTATAATTTTGCCTACAATTGTAAAGGTTAAAAGATAAAGGTAAAGTCATATGCATCAGAGATATGGATGTGGAGGGTAGCACAGCAATCACACATACGTGCAGTGGAAATGTGCTGTATAAGAGGTGCAAGTGTTGTGTCAGGATGGGATGAAGATCCTATGGATGTTGAGTGACACTAATGTGCCCTTGATATTATCATGTCATAAGTTAGTACTTAGGTGTTTTAAAAGGGTGTTTAATTGCTTCATGTTTAGCATGAAAACTTTGAAATACAGTAGTAAATGAAGCAATATTTAAATAACCTTGATGAGCAGTGACTGTGCTGCACATCTTGGGGCCTCACGCTGGTAGTCGCACATACTGACTGTGACGCCCTACATGTAGAGTTCGCTTCCTCTATATCACAACCAGGTAAATACATACAAATAAATCTTTTGTGTGGGATCTAGACATCAAATAACTCTACCAACACATTTGCCCAACATGATGAAAAGCACCATACCTTGAGAGGGCTATCATTGATGGCACACGCACCAACGAGCAGCTACTATAACAGCAACAACATTAACTGTCAGCTGAAACTGTAGAAACTTTGCAATGGAGTCGTACACATTGCGTCCCCACATAACAGCTTTCACAATGGAGGTGAAATTGTCATCAGTCAGAATGATGTCTGATGCTTCCTTGGCCACATCAGTGCCAGCGATACCCTGAGGGAGACACAAACATGAAGGTTAAAACCAATGCGGAACATCAAAAGGCACAATATTGTTGTTAAAAAACACTGGACCTCCAACAACATTAAGAAGCCAGCTGGGTGTACACATTCTACAATTACTGTAGATCATTATCAGGGAAGAACTGAACTTTGTGCTCTACATCCAGTCCTCAAGTATCATCAATGAAAGGACCTCAACTGCACTACTACTGATGCAGCCACTCACCATGGCAAAGCCCACGTCAGCCATCTTGAGTGCTGGGCCGTCATTGGTGCCGTCCCCAGTCACTGCCACCACCTCCCGGTTGGCACTCACTTTGCTCTCAATGATGCCCCTTACCAGCGTGTATTTGTCGGTGGGGGAGGAGCGCGCCAACACACGAAGGTTAACCCAAACTTTATCCACCAAGTGTTGCTGGACCTGCAGGAGAGAGTTTTGAATCAACCTCTGTTGTGTACTAACCTCTGAAAGGAAAGGTTACATCTTAATCCCAACCCGCACTCATTCACAACAGGGAGAATAAAGAGACCATGACTCACTTTGCCTGTAGGATCTCTGATTCGCCTGTTGAATTCTTTTCCCTCCAGGATAAGGCTGTTGTCGCCAGGCTTGAGGATGCCACACTTGGAGGCGATGGAGCGTGCAGTGTTGATGTTGTCGCCAGTCACCATGCGCACGGTGATGCCTGCTCGCTGGCACTTGTGGATTGCATCAGGTACTTCTGGTCTCACTGGGTCCTCAATCCCCAGCACGCAGAGACAGGTCAGGTTGCTAATTATGTGGTCTTCGTCATCCCAGTGAGGTTCATTTTCAAAGTGTACCTGAGGGATGGAATGGAGCAAACAGAGAAATCAGTCCCAGAATGTGGTAAAATATGCTAATCAACCTAATTGAGCCTATTATATATATATATATATATATATATATATATATATATATATATATATATATATATATATATATATATATATATATATATATATATATATATATATCATCAATATGTGTAAAAATTATAGAATTAATATTTTTCACATTTTATTGATGTTTTGAGGATGGCTTATCTTGTTATTCTAAGGATGTAACTCAACTTATAATTCTAAGAGTGTAACTCACCTGATTAATTTCAGCTTTTCCTCGAACAAAGTCTCTGTATGCAATAGAGATTGTGCGAAGACCGTTACATGCCATCGGTTCAATTACTTCTCGAAGAAGACGATCTTGCATTGACTTTGAGAAATTTTCTAGTTTGCCGTCCTTGCCATGGATGAAGGAGCACCTGTGCAAAATTGAATGATGAAATAAACCATAACGTTCATGTCCGTAAATAAGGCCATCATATAGCCGCACTTGCATGTCTTTCATGAGCAGGGTGACCTTACTTACATCACAACAACAATGAAACTCACTTTTTCATAACAATTTCAGAGGCACCTTTTGTGAAAATACGGTAACCTCCTTCACGAGGAATCACCGTTGACATGGATTTCCTGGCAGAGTTGAATGTGTAAACCCGATGAAAGTTTTCCTCTGTTACTTCATCACGGATTGCTTGGTAGCTCTTTCCAAGATCTAACACGAATCCTAACAAAGCACATTCTGTTTTGTTGCAAACCTGAAAAAGAACATCATGGGTAGTTTAACAACAGCAATACTGAAAATGAAACTGCTTCATTCCCACCTTGGGCTATGCAGTGAGAAATCTTGGCATCAATGCTCATGCATTTTTTTTAACAGCTGGGTCATCAGGAGAGAATGGAAGTGTCTTGATGAAGAGGGCTGTCCAATGCCTGATGCTCTGAGAGTGTGAGTGAAACTACTGGGACAGAACAGAAGAATAAAGCACAAAGACAGGAGCAATTGAAGTCATGACTAGCCTTGCAACAGCTCTACAAGAAATAATCCAAGAATGACGCATCAGAATGGCTAACATGTGATAACAGCGTCCCTCCATACCTGGTTCGGTAAGTCTCCCGGGTTTTCGCCAGGAAGTACTCGGGAGGTGTAAGCAGAGTTGATACTGATTGCATGCAGTATCAGGTCTGCAACATTGTGTGGGAGGGATTCATACTTGGGCGTGGTCTTGTAGTCCTCGCCACTGATAAACGCCTGGACAACAGTCATTCGGTTAGTGGTGAGTGTGCCAGTCTTGTCGGAGCAGATGGCCGTTGCGTTGCCCATGGTCTCGCAGGCATCCAAGTGGCGCACCAGGTTATTGTCTTTCATCATTTTCTGCAAAGGAGAGCGTAATGATCAGGATGCACAGGGACACAAAGATTGTCCATTCATACCATGGATTCTTAGTCACTGCCTGAGCTGACTTGTTACGGCACCCTTCCTGACTCACCTTCACGGAGTAGGCCAGGGAGAGGGTGACAGCCAGGGGCAGACCCTCTGGCACGGCCACCACCAACACAGTAACACCGATGATGAAGAACTTAACAAACTGATTGGCATAAAATGGAGACCACGGCTTCCCTCCACAACAAACGTTTATGCATGAAAGCGGACAATCAGGATCACAACTATTAGCACAGCAATGAAAGAACCTGTAAAATGAAATTTTGTTTAGATTATTATTAACAACCCTTGTAGTATGTAATTAATTTCAGTAAAGGATGAGACACAAAAAGATTTAAAATTTCAGTGTGAGTGAAGGAGAAAGGGTTGGGGAGTGAGTGTCACAATCTGGATTATGTCAGGACAAAATATTTGGACAGTTACAAATGGAGACTAACCAACTGGTCACTTCCTCCAGGAAGTTTCAAGGAATAAGCATCTGCATAAAAGAAGTGAAAATTTACAAAAAAAAAAGAAAAAGAAATATGCTAGAAAATACACAATGTTATGGAAGTAAAAGTCAGAGGTAATAGAAGAAAACAATCACTCCTTACCAGCATAGCCAATCTGAATCGCCAGTTTGGTCAACTTGGCTTGTAGAACAGACTTTTCCTGACCACCCCCACCAGTTGGCCTTGGCGCTTCTTCCTCTTCTTCCTCCTCTTTAGGATGCTTGTTATTTCTGATGTCGCCGTCAGCGTTGGTGGAGTTGGCCGTGATATGGTGAGAGTTACCTGTCACTGGAGCAGCCTCGCCGTCACCTTGCTTGTCTGCAACGAGGCGACACTATTAGTGCTGTCCGGTGCTCGACGTCAAGTTTAGCTATCAGCATTCACAAGCAAAGCGGTCAGTAAAAGTAGTTAGTAAAATTGTTGAGATAAAGGTTATTATGAAAAATCTTCTTTAAACTTGTTGTAATCATATCATATTGCATGAAAATTATGTAATAAAGTGAAAAACATGCATGAAAAGTTTCATTTCCGTAAATGTCAAAATTGATGGCTAAAAAAATGTGATAGATATGTAATTAAAATGCCTTGATTTCAAATTTGGCCAAAACAATGACACTATAATCCTTGATGCAATAATATTCCTCAGCAAATCTTAGCATAAACACTTGACATAGAGAACAATAAGGAACATCTCTACAACAACATCAAATCTGCAACACACATGGACATGACAAACAGAGGCAAGGAAATTAAAGTCACCTACTGTAATATATAGATTGAACATTATTTTGGCAAAAACACAGTGCAAAAAAGTAGAACAAGGTCAATATACCCAAATATCAACGTGGAACACACACAGAAAATTCGCACGGCAGAAAATGGGAGACGAGGGAAGTGGATGAAAGCAAATGACAACTACATATCCTGGAAAGAAACATAGGCAGCAAGAGGATGTGAAGTACTAAAAGCCACAGGAGCCATACTAGGATTGGCGTCAATCAACTCTTCTCCCGAATCGCCCTTCTTCTGTTTTTTCCGCAGCTTTTTGGCCTCTGTTTTGGGGCACAAGCGGTGAGAGATGAAGATGATGGGGTCGGATGGCAACAACAGTAGTGGTTGGTTGGTTGGTCAGGGGTTACATGCAAAAAAAAGATGTTGAAAACAATAAAATCATTAGTACTAGATGGGGTATACAAATCAAATCTTTAAGCTTTTAAGTGGCAAAGGTAAGAGAAACACTAACAGATACTGAGAAACCTGGTTAGAGGACTGCTAGTCAACAGGCTAAACCACAACTGTGAGTCAGAATCCAGTCAGTAGATTCATAACAGGAGGCAGCCTCAGAACACTATGCAAACGGCAGCTGCTGGAACGCACACTAGGATTGTTTCATGTTTAAAATTAAAAAATAAAATTAAAAATAAAAATAAAAAAGCTGATACTTGTTCATTTTTCAACAAAAGAATAATTATCTAGTACTTCATTCAAGTGATGAAAAAAAAAAAATATTATTTATGGGATTATTCCATCAAAAAAATAATACTTTGCTTCTCTGTTACAAGTGTGGCTTCAAGTTTGCATCCTGAGGCCCGGAAGGCTGACCTGGTGCTTCCTTCCTCCTGCTATGAAGGTGAGTTGAGCTACTGACCTTTTCTGTGAGCTCATTCAATATAATAACTCATGAGATTGATTTGCATAATTCTAAAGTAGCCTGAGGTAACTACAGCTGCAATAATGCTTGACTACAATTGTGGAAGTAGAGTCCTCCCTCTAAAGACTATACAAGATTCAGCAACTATAGTGCAATAGCTAGTAGGAACTTAAAATGTGTTTTGTGGTTTGTAACTTTAAAACAAATGGCTGACTTCAATCAGTATGCCTATAGCTGTGTGAACCAAAGAAATGTACCAAAAAGAAAGGCTGCCATCCCTATGCTATCTAGAAGGAATGTCTACATTCATGTCCCAATAATTTCAAAAATCTATTCCATGGCTTTACTAACATGCCTAGAACTAAGTCATTCACTTTATAAAATAAAAGAAAAGATTGTTTTTTGTTTGGGGTGCAAAATGCATACTGTAAGAGGGTGGGCTTTGTAGTAAAAAAAGTTTAAACAAATAATAATAATCATAATATAGAGTATCAGGTGAGTGCCTAGATTTAAGATGTGTGAAGATAAATCTATAAATGAAATATAAAAAACTAACACTGAAAAAAATCAGCACAACCCAGAGTCTGGCTGTGTTGTGGCTGAGTCAGGCCTGAGCTTCATTGGTTTGTGCTCCTACACACTGCTCCTACTGGGCCACAGCAGCCGCCCACTTCTAATGTGTTTGATTTGATAGACATGTGAAAAATATAAAACTTTCCCTACTTGTCCTTCCACAATGAAGCTCAGCTATTATCCCTGCAACACTAATCACCTAAAATAGTACCAACCACAGAGAAAAATTTGAATTTAGTGGAAGCTTTCAATCACTGGGATATTTAGGTCAGTGCACGACAGATTACCTCTCCTTCTCTTCTTGGCTTCCACTTGCTCCTCGTCGGCAGCGGCTCCAAGCAACGTGAAGATGATGCCAGCAGAATTTACACCAACAGCAGTAACAAGCATCTTGCCGCTCCCCTCCATCACATGTGTCCCTGCAGGCGTGCAAGCAACGTGAGATTCCCCGGAGTAATGGGAGGAAGCAACACACACTGATCAGTAGATTTTTAGCATTACGCTTTACATCGTCCAGCCATTTTACGTCATATTCAGGTACTTCAAGTAATGCTCTGCACACAAAGTTATATAATAAGCATTCTATATTATACTGGACATAATATGCAGCTTCTATGTTGTAATACTCAATCTATCCACATTACACCTTAACACCCCACAAATCCATAAGATTTCAGCAATGAAGGTTTAATTCTGAAGACAACACAAGACAATGAACAGCTTACTTCTTCTGTATCACAAGTAACATTACGATAACTTCCCCTGCTTGAATTTCTTTGGCAAAAATTACTCTGTGACACCTTTTCAAACACCTGAGCACCTTGTTTGAGTTTGTTTACCTGAGAGCACCATAGGATCAAGGTCAACCGCTTTCTTTACATGGTCTGATTCTCCTGTTAGCGAGGACTCATCGATCTTCAGATCATTACTTTGTAACAAAATGCCATCAGTAGGTAACAAGTCACCATACTTGATCTGGAAAAGCGAAAACACAATGTCAATAAATTTCTCAAACATGTATATAACATAAAAATCATCAGTTTTGATTATCTGAAACCATCATCAAGGGCTGAATGTTATGGAGATGAAATTTCCACATATAACAAAAGACTCTGGAAATCCTTAAACAACAACATTTATAATTCATTCCACAAGGCAGACAGAGGGACAGACACTTTGGTCATTCTTTAACTGGGCTAGGATTTAATAACTTAACAAAGAAGTGATGATGAAAGATTGAGAGCTCATGAAGGTGGCAGTGCTACACCGAAGACCTTGTTCTGACTTTATGCACATCACAACAGGCGTGAGATTAAATGAACAGCTACGGTGAGCAGGCGCATATCAATTATCTATTTACGCGCATTACACTGGACAAACAAGGTCTTCAGGCAGCCCCTTGAGTAACACTACCTACCAAACATGTTTTAGGAAAATAAAGATAAACTGTACTTAAAGGGATCAGCCTCTGGGACAAATAAAGTGAAGCTAAGTGGCTACACAAGATAAAAGAATGTTTAGTTATTTTTTTCTGAATTAGGCACAAATATATTAAGTGTTTGCAGTGAGTTAAGTATAGATTTTTGCTCCAATTTGAGTGTCAAGATACCAACCAGCACTGCAGTCACCCCAGCCAAACAGTCTCACCCCACACCCCTCTCTGGTGCTCCCCAAACTTCCGAGTAAACAAAAGCATCAATGCTCCACTCTCCTCCACTCCCCTTGATGCACCACTGAGCTAAAACTTCACTTCTTAAACTTTGCACTTGATTTAAAATGAGTCAACACAGATTCTGAACTACCTGTGACTACTACTTGAGTTTACAAATGGGAAAAAAAAAAAACAAAAAAAAAACACCTAGCTTTCACTTCTAGTAACTGAAAGCGGCTGGTTCTGCCAGAATTAACTATCATTCACTAACAACTACACTAACATGACTAGGATGAACCAGCTGAACATCAAAAGCACCCTTTCATCAGGCTAACAGAGCTAAGTCATACATTGGTCTGGTGGTTTGGTTTACATGGAGAGTATAACTAATTCAACATGAACACTAAGTCACTAAACACCGCCTAGTGAGGGACACAGACACAAGGAGGGGTGAGGACGGACAGAGTGGCGGCAGAACAGAATCAGGTCTTACTTGGCAAATATCACCGGCGACAATATCTAGCGCCTATCTGCTGAACTTCACCTCCTCGAATAACAGTAAATTTGTGCTCCCTCGTCTGACTTTGTAGTCCCCAAAACTGTTTCTCTTTGTGTAGTCATTAAATGCTGTGACAAAACAACAACTGCCACAGAAATAAGGATGGCCACACCCTCGATCCATCCAGCTTCCTCCTCACTCTCATCGTGGTGGCCCACTGCAAGGAGAAATGGATTAATCTACTTGTCGTGTGACCTCCTCAGCCAGTAGAGTTTAAAGGAAGAAAGATCAGATTTCTATAGACAGGATCCTATTCACGTCACTGTGACACTCAACACTAGAGTAGGATTAATGCTTAGACTTGGACTCCATAAAATAGAAACATAAACGCCCTACAGAAATATGTCATTTGAGTTATAAAATGCTAACTACTGCTGGACTTTTTGGTGATTCCAAAGACAGACAAATCATGAATGAAGGGCATCATCTCCTCAAATTCATACTGACTCCACCAAACACACTGCCCTCCTTGCCTCCCCTGCTTTCACTTCCTTTTCACACAAACATATGAATTTAGCAACTACAGTCATGAGTTGGCAAGCAAGTGAAATACAGAGACATACTATGTGCAGAGAAAGATACATAGATGCAATAGTACATTAGTCTTTTTATGGATTATCATTAATATCATCTCCTCACTACACATTTCCTTCCCACTGATCTCACACAGCTGCACATCATCAAACAGCATGACACAGGTTTTGCTCATTCATTGAAGATTGATTTAGTTCTTAATTAATGGTCTCTTTCAGTCTTTAGCCATCAAAAAGCTGCCCCAGAGACACACACCACACTCGTCATGCTCATCCAACACCACTGCCGTTCCTTAACACACAGTCATGACCACACTCAAAACACTACTTTTAATGGATTTTTAGGCTCTCTTTAGGAATAGATATATTATGGAACACATTTCTCAGGAGGTAATAAGACAGGTAGTAAAAGGAGGATTATACTGGGTACTGAACACAAACATCTACGGTGGATAGTAGTGTGGGACAGTAAACATTGACCTAGTAGAGTGTTGCAAGTGGTGGTGGCACTTGGCTGGGTTTCGACTCCATTCTTCACTGACGTCATTTATTGCGGCAAACTCTCTTTAATGAAGGCTAGAGGTCAGGAGGGTGTTCCTGACAGGGCATGAGGACCAGAACAAGCTCTCATGGCAACCCTTTCTTCACAGGTTCATATCATGTCTAATGTAGATATTTCATTGGAAAAACTGAGAACTCATTTGAACAAGGACTCAATATAGTAAGGGGGGACTGGGCTGAAGTAGGGAAACAGTCTTGTGAGTATTAAGTTAAGTGAAGTCTTGGTAGAGTAAAGAAACTAAGTTGACTTGGCAAAATAACTGGGATTTTTTGATACCAAAGTAAAAAAAAAAAAAAAAAAAAGGTATGTCATATTAAGCTGAATGAGAACTGTTTGACGAGACCTCAGTTAAATGAGAACTAAGGCGATGAGACCTTTGTTAAATGATAACTCAACTTATCAGGAGTCTGTTCACTGAGAGTTATGGCCTAATGCACTACACCACGAGGAAGGGCAAGCCACTACACAAGGCATCAACATCCGCTTGTGCTGCTATGCCAACACTAGTCGTATGTACAAAATAAGGAACATTAAAAGCCAAAGCAAAACTTCATAGATGATCTGGTGGTGAGAGGTACACTGACCATGACTGTGACTCATGGCACCCATAGAGAAACAACAAGGATACTGGGTTTGGTTTGGCTCAGCAGCTAAACTTAGTTACTGTGGCTCTACAACTTTTATGGCTCAAGGTAATTATTTAACTCTTTTATTGTTTGCTTTGCAAGTTTAATGAGTGTGATGGAGATTGGGGAAAGCTTTAGACTGGAGGAAATATTGATATGACTCTGCCATGTGAGTGAGGACAACTGGCAAAGGCATCACAGGGTATGTTTTCCATGGAATTAATGAACTTATTCATCATAGTGATTTCATAAGGTCTCTTTATTAACACCAATATGATACTTAGAACTGAACAGGAAGATCTGGTTTTAGCACAGAAATTAATCAGGTGAGGTGATTAATCAACAAACTGTACCTGTACTTAGAAAAGAATCATTCTTAAATCTTGTGTCTGGAGACTGATTTACTTCACGTTAGTTAATTTTGTAGTGAGTGAGTTTGTCAGCAATTGAATGTGATCTGACTGGACAAAACAATGAATAACCTTCAACCACATTGTTTGTGTGTGTTTCATGAGGACACGCTTCTGGTGCCAACACACTAATAGCGCCTGAGGATGCCTTCCTTACTAAATTTATGAAGCACCTGAAAGTGATTTTTACTCTTTGTTCTGTGATAAAGAAATGAGTTACATGTGCAGCTTAGCTTCCAAAAACTGACCCTAGTGTTGTGTTGCAGTGTTTATTTCAGTGAGTTTTGGTGGGCACAAAGGATGCGAGAATCGTGACATTCCACCTACTTAGAAAATGAACATAAAACTGACCTAGGACTGAAAATAACCATTCAATCAGTTTTACTTCCATCTTGACAGTAAGTAACTATTATATGCATTTTAGTCACTTTCATTTTGCTCTGAAATATTCCCGCCACCCACCAGCAGCAGCACCATTCAGCTGTGGGAGGCTGTACTACATTTCATCTCTAAAACTGTATTGATTACTGATCACTTTTACAGAGACAATCCATGTTGGTCTCTGGCCTAATCTGCTGGTGACTCAAGGTTGTTCTATTTGGCGGTTATTAGTGGTCAAATTAGCTGGTTCATTATCGGCAAAGTCAGTCATTGTCTTAATTATCAGTATCTTCCTGTTGCTTTAAGACTGAGGCTGCAGAGAGCTACAAGAGGGCTTTACACTGTACTTATCGAAGGGAGAAGCTGGTTAAGAATGTACTTTTACTAAGTTACAATACAGAGTAATGCATTCTTTATTGGGGATTTTGTCCTCCTCATTACCTGCTTCAGCAATTCCCTCTAAACGCCATTGGTCATGAAAGTAGAATGGCATATTCATATAAACATAAAATTAGAACTATGAAAAAAGCCAGTAGGTAAAATGCTACCATAATAATATGCATTAGTCACAAAAGAAAAATGTATATAGTATTATTAGTATATATATGTGTAAAGCTTAAAGTTAATATTAGTCATGATCTCCTTTTCTCTTTGAGCACAAACTGTTGTAAGTAGAAAGGCAATGGCTTACTTACTTTCTGGTAATCCTGGCAGAGAGGAATATGCAAAAAAAGAGAGAATGTTAATAATTACTATAGCCCAGACAGACCAGACATAGATACAGAAAGGTACATGGAGAGAAAGGGGGGCCAAGAGAGGGTGTGGAAAGAAAGGAAACAGAGCATAAGAGTGCAAAATGGAAAGGCGAAGAGCAGCGAAGAAGAGAGTGAAAAACTGAAAAGAAAAAGTCAGAAAGAATGGCATATTACACCAAGTATTAGAAAAGCTACTTTAAGCTAAAACCCATCACATACATATAAATTGCGGACTCAAAAGTCACACAAACTCTGGAAAAACCTCTTCTTATCAGACAAAATCATGACAAGAAGCAATGCCTCTCATGCAATATTATTCTTTTCCCTTGTATTCCTGATTTCTGGGCATGCACAGCCAAACCAGACATGAAATAGAGCCAAACACAGCATGGCAAATGGTTGGACAACACGTGCAGAGAATATGTGTATCTCTCAGCCACTAGCTTGGAAAAATACACACACTTTGATGGGGCGAAAAATGCCACACATACCTGCCTCCACACAGAGCAGGGTAGGTTGTGCAAATATCAGATGAAAATCATCGTTGCATTGTGCTTATCCAATGCCGTTAGGCAATGGGGCACACAGGAATTGCCTTCAGTGCATCCGATAGACCGAGACAGGAGGTAAAAAAATCGTTGGTGTAGTTCCGTCAAGTGGACCGAAGTTATGATATTTGCCTGAACTTGGGAATTGCTTTTAATCCTCCCGAAAGTTCCAAATAATGAAGCGTTTGAAGATTTCTCTTAAGTAGATCTGTACAATTATCGGTATTTCTTTGCACTTTGTCAGTTTTCCCCAAAATTGGCAATACTCTAGCGTCTCCTTGAATACTCTCTGTTGTGTCATACCCTAAGAGTCCATTTAAGTGTGGCGGGATAGTCGAACATACACTCCATGTTAAGTGCAGCCTGATAGTGTTAAGCTGAGTGCAAACTATGACCATCCAAAACTGATACAGGAAAATACACATCCTAGAAATCATTTGCTCTTGAGATTTATGGGTGATGTTTGTTTGGTGAGTGGTGCAACAGTGATGCAGAATGAGGGCAAAGGTGTGACTGGCCGGTGTGCGCCATGCAAGGTTATGTCAAGATAGAGATAGATAAATATAAGGAATTGTATACTTTTATGAATCAAGTTATATAAATAGTACTCAATTACGGACAAAATTTTAAGTGGATTTTCAAATTTAGTGATGTATGTAAGTCTTCATGTCTAAATATTTGTGGGAGATCAGTCATAAGAAAAAAATCTAATATGTATCTTAAAAATAAGTGAAAATGTGTGTAAAAAATAATTACCCTAGTGTGTTCATCTCTCTCTCTCTCTCTCTCTCTCTCTCTCTCTCTCTCTCTCTCTCTCTCTCTCTCTCTCTCTCTCTCTCTCTCACAACAACAGAAAAAAACTAGAGAAAAACGTAGGCCTACACTATTAGGATAACAATCTCTTCTTCAACACTCACTACCTCCTCCTCCCTTCACTCCTCCATTGGTAAACAGTCTCAGCTGAATTTTGATAGAGGCAGCACTGTATCCGGTCCAATGGCGTGGAGACGGAAATACAGTATACCTCTCATTTGTTTCTCTAAAAGGACCGTGAGGCAAAGTACTACACTATTTAATGAGAGAGAGAGGAGTATCAAGGCACCTCTCCATCCGACATTGATCTCTCTTCTGGGTCTGGCATTCTCTTCAACTCTCTTTTATAGGAGCGGTAGGCTAGTTAGCGGGATTTTTCATTTATATTCTTTTTGCCCTTTAGTTGCTTTCTTTGTGCTTATTGTATCTTTGGCCTCAGCTGCTTCCGTTGCTATATAAAAAATTTGTATCGCTTTTCTTCCATCACGCCACGGGACCCGATAACATCTGCCCTCGACACACGAAATTAGGTAAGTCCCCCTTCCACCACTCCTTCAGGCCCGGCCACCACCAACTCACCTGCGTCTATGCTTTGCTCCGGTGGCCTGTAGAAGGATAGCCCCAGGGACACCACGGCGGCCACCTGCAGGATGATGAGCGTCACGTCCTGCAGCGCCTCCCACACCAGCGTCAGGAAGGTCTTCGCCGGCTTCGGAGGGATGACGTTGGAGCCGAATGTCTGCCGCCGATGCTCCATGTCGCTGGCGTTCCCGCTCAACCCTGTGGCGGGGAGAAGAGGTGGTGAGGGGAGGGTAGAGGTGAAGTAAGGGGAGATAAGAGGTGGTGGTGAGAGGTGGGGAGAGAAGGTGATAGTGAGGGGAGATACTATAGATGATGGTGAGGGAGAGAAGAGGTGAGATAGTGAGGGGGAGAAGAGGTGGTGGTGAGAGGAGGGGAGAGAAGGTGATAGTGAGGGGAGATACCGATACTAGATGATGGTGAGGGAAGAAGTGATGTTAAGAGAGAGAGGTGGTGTGGTGGGGGAGAGGAGGAGGTGACAGTGAGGGAGAGAAGAGGTGATAGTGAGGGAGAGAAGAGGTGATAGTGAGGGAGAGAAGAGATGACGGTGAGGTGTTGACGGTATTATAGACCTCACATAGACACTCCTACAGACACCTTTCCTCTTTCCCGCTTCTACGCACTTCATTCTTCTGGTTTTCTGTTCTTAAATGATTTCTTTTGCTCATGTATTAATGTTATCTATTCCTCCATTCGCATGTTCACTATCTTCGTCTTCTACACGCCTCCCTTTCTTCCTACGTCATTTTTTCTGCTTTTCTTTTTTTACATAATTTCCTCCGTTCATGAATTTTCTCTTTCATGTTATCTATTCTACTGTGTATTCTCCTGTTGGCATGTTCTCTTTCCTTTTTTTTGTTCTACTTAGCGTGTCTTATCATTTCAGTTTCCTCCCTTTCTCTTATCTGTTTCACGTCTGATAAAACGATTCACTATGATATTATTTACTGCTACTTCGCATCTTTCTTTCCTCCTTTCCTTCCCCGTTGAAATGTGCGCAAAACAGTTGGCTATGATGCTATTCAATCGTCATCCTAAACGACATCTTAAATATTTATGAACCTAATGACTCTCTCTCTCTCTCGCTCCATATACATGTTCCGTGACCCTGAATAGCCTAACATCACCACCTGCGTCACCATCACCTGTAATCAAGGAGGGCTCGTGTTTTCCCGGAGCACAGGAGCATCAGTTATGAGTCCCGAGCATCAGGTGGCGAATGTTTACCCTCTCCAGGTGTGCGGGGGCGAGAGTAAACCTTTACACACACACACACACACACACACACACACACACACACACATTTGACATGGCTTTCGTAGGCGTTCTGGGTATTTCCACGGGTACTCTTATGACCCGGGTGGTAGTTCGACCCTTCTTCTCTACCATGACCCTACAAGAAGCGCTCAAAAAACCCTGATTAGTCTCTTTCAACACACATTTGACATGGCTTTCGTAGGCGTTCTGGGTATTTCCACGGGTACTCTTATGACCCGGGTGGTAGTTCGACCCTTCTTCTCTACCATGACCCTACAAGAAGCGCTCAAAAAACCCTAATTAGTCTCTTTAAACACACATTTGACATGGCTTTCGTAGGCGTTCTGGTTATTTCCACAGGTACTCTTATGACCAGGTGGTAGTTTGACCCTTCTTCTGTACCATGAACCTAAAAGAAACGCCTGAAAACCTGATTAATCTCTTTCTCGACCTTTGGAAATAGTTGATGTGAGGGTCAGAAGCGTCTGATGCGGACTTCACACAACAGGGAGGCGGAATACAACACCCTCTCCAGCTGACTCACATGACAGGGCCGGTTCAAGGAAATATTTTGGGAGTGTGTGAGAGAATGGGAAGAAGGGATGGATGGAGGGTCGAAGAATGGGTTGGGGAGAGAATGATTAGAGAAAGGCATGAGAAAAGAGTGGAAGAAAGGAGAGGTGCTGAAAAAGGAGAGTACTAGAAAGAGGAAAAGGAGGAAGAGGAGAAATCGAAGGAAAAGAAGGAAGAAAAGGGAAGGAGTCTGAGGAGAAGGATAACGAAAAGAAAAGGAGGGAAGAAAGGAGAGGTGCTTAAAAAGGGAGAGGTGCTTAAAAAGGAAGAGTATATAATAGGAGAAAAGGAGGAAGAGGAGAAATCGAAGGAAAAGAAGGAAGAAAAGGTGAAGGAGAACGAAAAGAAAATGGAGGAGAAGGGAAATAGTAAGGAGTAGTAGAAGGAAAAGAAAAAGTACTTAAAGAGAAATATCAGAGGAAAAGAATAACGAAAAGGAGAAAAGAGAAAGACGAACTGAGGAAAATGGGAAATATAAAGGAGACATACACACATAAAAAGGGTCCAACAAAGAAAGGAAGAGAAATAACGCTCGAAAAAGATGCTGTCATAAGAGGGAAGAAGAGGAAGGGAACAACGAGGCAAAGGAGATGAAAGAGGAGAGCTATAGAACGGAGAAGGGAGGAAAGGGAAAGGGGAACACCACGAGAGGGGGAGGAAGGGGCATAAAATCGACAGGAGTGCTATTAATGTCTTGAGGTACGGGTGTTGGTAGTTGTGTGGAGGGGGAGAAGGGGAGGGGAGCAACATGGAGTGACGGGGAGAGGAAACCTGGGTGAGAAGGGGGGAGAGGGACGAAGGGGTGACGAAAAGAGGGAGGAGGAGAGCTAGGGGAAGGGAGGAGGGAGAAGGAACAAGGTAAAGGGAAGAGGAGGGGAGGGAAAAAGGGAAGGAGAGAAGGGAGTAGAGGGGAGTAGAGGGAAGAGAAGAGGGGTGAAGGGAAGAGGAGGGAAGGAGAAGAGGCCAAGAAGGGAAGGGAGGAAGAAGAGGGGAGAAGGGACTCGAGGTAAAGGGAGGAGAGGGGGAAGGGGAGCGGGCGTCGGAAAGTATTGGGAAAACGTTTACTATTGGTATCGATAAGTAAAGGTTCTTGCTGGTGATCTAGGGAGGGAGGGAAGAAGGGAGAGGGAGAGGGAAGAGAGAATGGGCGAGATGAAGGAAGGAAGGGAGACTGTGGAGGGAAGCAGGGAGAGGGGAGAGAAGAGAGAATGGGCGAGGAGATGAAGGAAGGAAGGGAGACTGTGGAGGGAAGCAGGGAGAGGGGAGAGAGGAGAGAATGGGCGAGGAGATGAAGGAAGGAAGGAAGGAAGGGAAGACTGTGGAGGGAAGCAGGGAGAGGGGAGAGAGGAAAACGATGGCTAGGAGGCGAAGAAAGGGTGGAAGGAAGGGCTGTAGGAGAGGTAGGAGGGAATAGAAAAGGAAGATGGTGGAGAGATGAGGGAAGGGAGGAAAGGAGAGGAAGGAAGGAAGGAATGGTATAGGGGAGGAAAGTGAGAGTAAGATAAGAGAACGAAAGTGGGGAGAGGAAGGTCAAGAGGAAGAAAGGAAAATAAAAGAAAAGGATAATCTGGAGAAAGGGAGGGAAAAGGAAGGGAAGTGGAAGTATGGAAGTTTGAAAGGAAAGGAAAGGAGGGAGGAGGAAGCGTTGTGGAGAAGGAAAATGAAGAAGAGAGAAGAAAACGATAGGTAGGAGAGAGAGAAAGAGGTAAAAGAAAGGGATATAGGGGCGAAAGGTGAGGAAAAGAGAAAAAAAACTATAGCTTGGAGAGGATGGGAGGGAGGGAGAGAGGAGGCACGACGAAGGGCTGTACAGGAGTTAGATAAATGGGTAGAGGAGGGGAGAGAAAAAGAGGGTGGCGGGGAGAGGAGGAAAGGGACCGACGAGGAGAGAGAAGAATCTCATGAAAGTTGGAGAGAAAGGAGAAAGAGAAAGGTAAGTCATTGCTGAGGAGAGGTGGAAGGAAATGTCAATGGAGAGTACAAGAGGAAGAGGGGGAGAGGGGCGTGAGGGTGAGAGTACGACTGAACTAAAAATAAACAATGAAAAAAAGAATGACAGGGGAGGGAGACGGAGGGAGGGAGCATGTAGGGTGAGGTAAGGGAGATTGTACGATAATGAGGAGAGGAGAGGAAGGGGAGGAAAGGAAAAGGGAGGGACATACCACAGAGGGGGGAGATTTAAAGCTTCTGGGTTATATGCAGTGTAAAAATATATATAAGATGGAATGATGGAGGAGGAAAGGGAAGTGGGGAGATAAGGAGAGAAAAAATGAGAGAAGGGAAGGAAAGGGAAGGGGAGGGACATACCACAGAGAGGGGAGAGGTAAAGATTCTGGGTGATCTGCAAAGTGTAAAAAATATGTATATGACGGAATGATGGGGGAGGAAAGGGAAGTGGGGAGATAAGGAGAGAAAAAATGAGAGAAGGGAAGGAAAGGGAAGGGGAGGGACATACCAAAGAGTGGGGAGATGTAAAGATTCTGGGTTATCTGCAAAGTGTAAAAAATATGTATATGACGGAATGATGGGGGAGGAAAGGGAAGTGGGGAGGTAAGGAGAGAAAAAATGAGAGAAGGGAAGGAAAGGGATGGGGAGAAACATACCATTGAGGGGGGAGATTTAGAGCTTCTGGGTTATATGCAAAGTGTAAAAAATATATATATGACGGAATGATGGAGGAGGAAAGGGAAGTGGGGAGATAAGGAGAGAAAAAATGAGAGAAGGAAAGGGAAGGGGAGACATACCACAACTGAGGGAGATATAAGTCTTGTTGAGCTTAATTAAAAGGCAAGATAAAAGTAGAGCAGGGAATGAGGAAGATGGAGATGAGTATTGCCAGGTTGGGAGAGAGGGAGAGATGGAGTAAAGGAAGGAGTAAGGAAATGAAGGAGAGAGTCATTCCATTGGTCTTGGGGGGGTGGGGGGTGAGGATTATGGTGATTACAAAACTGAAAGATGAAAACAAAATAGGACGGAATAATGAGGGAAGGGACATTGCAGAGTGGGGAGAAAGGGAGGAGTAAAGGAATATAGAGGTGACATACCGTTGGGCAATGAATAAGTAAAGCTTCGTGGGGGAATATGGTGATTACAAAACGGAAACATCAAAAAAAAAATGGGACGGAATAATGAAGGGAAGGACATTGCAAAGTGGGGAGAAAGGGAAAGGAAGTAAAGGAATGAAGGGGAGTGACATACCGTTGGGCAATGAATAAGTAAAGCTTCTTGGTGATGAAAAAACCCGCCAAGATAAAGGGAAATGTAAAGGGAGATAGACATGGACGAGTAGGGAGAAAGGGAAAGGGATCAGAGGAATGGGAAAACGTCTTTATTGAGTGGCGCGTCATACCATTGGTCGGGGAGGAGTAAAGCTTCTTGGTGATCTCCAAAGTGCTGCCAAACTCCCTCTGGATGCGCTCCACTACCTCTATACCGCGCGACTCCATCAACTCCCGCAGCTGGCGCAGCGTGACGCCATACTGCGCCGGACGACCGTCGATGGTGGCCATGGTGCCGGCGCTGCGCTCCTACCCCGTCACCAGGAGCGCGGCACCCCAGCTACACCGTCCCTGGAGAGCCGAGAAGCAGAGTTAGGAGGGACATAAGGCTAAACACAAGAATAGATTATCTTTCACACACACACACACACACACACACACACACACACACACACACACCGCTCCAGCTCTACGCACACAAATAACCAGCTACACCCTTCCTGGAAAGCCGAAAAGCAGAGTTACAGAAATAAAAGGTATATGCAAAATAGATTACCTCACACATACGCACGCTACACCGAACAAACATACGTAATCCAGATACACCATACACACACTAAAGCTATACGCCTCATACTGTCCCTGGAATACCGAAGACGCCAAATTAGGGAAGAAATAATGTTATACAGAAGAATAGATTACCTCTCACACTCACCACTCCAGCTCTACCATTCAAACATTCTCAAATACACCACGCACACAAGTAACAACGTTGCCAAATTATTGTACTCAAAACATTGCATTTATCAGTTCCAGGGCTCAAAACTTTGCTACCCACACAGATAACGAAATTCTAGTTAAAGTTCTCGTTAAAATCATTGCTTATTGGCGTTTGTTTGCGATAGCTGTGAGTCAGAAACAGGAAAATACGACGTGCTGAGTGGCTGAATACGATAATTTGGTAACCTGACAACTCCACAAGCAAAGTTGGGAAGGAAGTAAAGTGCAAGAATCGATTACCTCACGCACACGTCATTGCACCTCTGACATACAAGCAAACTCCAGCAACAGAATACACACACGTCACCATAACACCGTCTCTGCTGTACCGGAGACGTGGAGTTAGGAAGGAAATCAAGTAATGTGCAAGAATAGATTATCTCACACACACGTCATTGCACCTCTGACATACAAGCAAACTCCAGCAACAGAATACACACACGTCACCTTTACACCGTCTCTGCTGTACCGGAGACGTGGGGTTAGGAAGGAAATAAGGTACAAATATATCTCATACAAACACGACGGGCCAGCTTATCACACAATCATACTCCATCTACACCATACACTCCACACACGTCAGGGCTATACGCCACTATATACCGTCCTGCAACACCGATGAAACAAGGAAATAATGTTATGCAAAGGAACAAGCCGGATATTGCCGGATTACAGGAGTGTTAAGTACCCGGTCCGGTATAGATTAGGTTAGTTATGGTTAGGTTAGATTGGGCAACGTTGAGCTGTATATTTTCGACATAATTCTTGAAGCAGGAAATACACTGAGAATAATTAGTAGAGGACACAGCTCAGCGGCTCAGGAGGTTCCCATTACACACACACACACACACACACACACACACACACACACACATCAAGTTCGTAATCTCCCTAACCAAACGAAAACTACTAAAATTCCTTATAGTGTTTTTAGTGTTGATATAAGAGGTAATGAAAAATTTTGAAAACCACGCATGAATCTCTTCTAGTATCAGGTGTTGAGTTGGAAAAAAAAAAAAAAAAAAAAAAACAACGGACCTTCACGGAGAATATATAGTTTGATTTGGGCGCTAACTAAGACACTATACTGAACTATGGAACTTGATCCTAACCCACCAAACACACCATACTCCAGCTGCACCACACCCACCATAGCTACACAGTCCCTAAAAAAAACATAAAAAAAAACATAATGAGAGGGTAGGAAGAAAGTAATGACAAGTATACAAAAACATACCTCATCCAAACACGACCTCCTATACACACAAACCATACAAACAGACATACAAGCCATACAAAGACCATACACAAAACCAGAAATCCAGAAAACACCAACGATATGAAGTCAAGAAGGAATCGATGTATATTAATAGCCAGAAGTATGCACGGAACAAACACCGTACGCCATAATGTCTCCTCTTAACGTGAAAATTAGTGACAGATAAATAAAGAATAGAAAATAAACACTCCCTTAGCACCTACGACGGGATATTAGTGGGAGGGATGCGTGAGTGTAAAGGTTAGATGTATGAGCTCATGCCACACCCACACACATACATACGCACACACTCAACCCAGCTACACTCGACATTAAAAATATGAAAAAAACGCAAATACAAATGGGGTGGAATATGAAACTCTCTCTCTCTCTCTCTCTCTCTCTCTCTCTCTCTCTCTCTCTCTCTCTCTCTCTCTCTCTCTCTCTCTCTCTCTCTCTCTCTCTCTCTCTCGACATCGACATTAAAGTATGAAAAAAACGTAAATACAAATGGGGTGGAATATGAAACTCTCTCTCTCTCTCTCTCTCTCTCTCTCTCTCTCTCTCTCTCTCTCTCTCTCTCTCTCTCTCTCTCTCTCTCTCTCTCTCTCTCATCGACATTAAAGTATGAAAAAAACGTAAATACAAATGGGGTGGAATATGAAACTCTCTCTCTCTCTCTCTCTCTCTCTCTCTCTCTCTCTCTCTCTCTCTCTCTCTCTCTCTCTCTCTCTCTCTGAACGAGAGATAGAACAAGATAATCGCTGCAATAATGTAGTAGCGAAGGAAAATAATCACAACCTTATAGTTTCGTAAGGTTGTGAACTTTTCTAGATGGAGCAACTATTATTAAAGGTCAGAGTAATCTTTAACATTCATTATTTTTCCCTCTCTACTATCTTTTTTTCCTTCCTCTACCTCTTTATCTTCTTCATTATCTCTTCCCCTTTACCATCTTCTTCTCCACTCTTCTTCTTCTACTGATCTTTTTTTCTTCTTTTTCTTCTTCTTCTACCAGACTACTACTACTACTACTACCATTACTATTTTATCACTATTGTTATCATAATTTACTATATATAAATTCTCTATTGCCAGAACTAGGAAATATGCATGCGGTAATAATCTATGGAGTGTCATTTGAGTGTTTTTTTCTTCTTCTAATTAAAGTAAAAAACGAGGCAATGAAAGTTAAAGCGACACTGTAAGGGGCAAGAATAAAAGTGTGTAGTGTGGAATTAAAATCTAAGTAATTCACGACCACTTCCTTCCGTTGTTCACTTATTCACAACCACTCATCAAATATCTCTCTCTCTCTCTCTCTCTCTCTCTCTCTCTCTCTCTCTCTCTCTCTCTCTCTCTCTCTCTCTCTCTCTCTCTCTCTCTCTCCATTTGGTATACATTTACATTATTATATTTTTTTTATCTTCTTTTCTTTATCTACTTATTTTCTTGTTGCTTTTTTCTTATTTCCTGTTTCGTTTTTTTTATATTTTCATTTCCTTGTTTCCCATTCTCTTTTTTATCCCTTTTTTCATATATTCTGTTCCCCTCCTCTTTAATTTACTTGATCTTCTCTCTCTCTCTCTCTCTCTCTCTCTCTCTCTCTCTCTCTCTCTCTCTCTCTCTCTCTCTCTCTCTCTCTCTCTCGCTCTCTCTCCCCCCCCCCCCCCGCATGCCAGACCTGAGACGAAATGAAATTCCTCACCACGCGACGTATTGAGGTCGGAGACCAAATCTCTCTCTCTCTCTCTCTCTCTCTCTCTCTCTCTCTCTCTCTCTCTCTCTCTCTCTCTCTCTCTCTCTCTCTCTCTCTCTCTCTCTCTCTCTCTCTCTCTCTCTCTCTCTCTCTCTCAAAAGGGGAAACATGATGAAGGGCAAGAAAAAAAAAGAAACCAAAGAAGAAGGAAGAAGAAGGGGAAAGGAGAGAAAGCAAAGGAGAGAGAGAGAGAGAATAAGAGGAAAGATGGAGGAAAAGGAAGAGGAGGAGGAGGAGAGGAGGAAAAGGGTGGGAGAGATAACAGAATGGTAACATTACAAGGGGAGAGAGAGAGAGGGGAAGCGAGGGAGGAGAGAGGAAGTGAGGGGTAGAGGAGAGTGAGTGGCTCTTCCTCTTCTTGGTAACTCATCTGTAAATAAATTTCACGCTTAAGAGAGAGAGAGAGAGAGAGAGAGAGAGAGAGAGAGAAGAAACGTAATCAAGTAAATAAAAAAAATGTAAACAGCTTAAAAAAACAAACTAATTCCATGTGATTTCTTGACAACCGGAACACACACACACACACACACACACACACACACACACACACACACACACACACACACACACACAGGAAGGCTTAAAACTGTGGCCTAAAAAAAAAATAATAAATAAATAAAGAACAAATGTAACGTGATGGCGGTGTTCAGAGCAATGATTGGACTAGACATTATTGAGAAGAGACGGTCTGTATGCATGAGATGGAAGAGGAAGAAAAAAACATCACACTCTGTACTGGCGGGGGGTTGGGATGGCATGCTCCTCCCTTCTTTGTTATTTACTTGCAACAATAAACCATCAATCAATCAATCATCAAAACAAAAAATAAATGAAAAAGATAAAATAGATACCCCAAATATTTCTTCGTAAAGGTTAACAAAAATACGTAAAGACAACAAAATCAGGAAGTACTCAGACATGCAAATCAATGTCACTTAAGTAAGAGACAAAAAAGTGAAAACGCTGACATAACCACAATTATCTAAACCAAAACAAACAACAAAAACAAACAAACTAAGCACCGGACACGTCAACACAGGTAATGACGTCAGGTGGATGTATATGGGGGGGACAGGGGGGGGGGTAATAAAGCAAAGGTAAGGTAAGGTAAGGTAAGGTATGCGTGTAATTAGTGTGACGGAACAATAGTCGTTCTAAAGTGTGTGTCGTGGGACTGAGGAGGAGGAGGAGGAGGAGGAGGAGGAGGAGGAGGAGCGGTCTAGGAGTGTACTAAGTCATCCTTGTCAGTAGACCGGATTTCCCTTCCCTTAGACACCCCTTGATCCCTCCATTACGTCATCAACTCACCTTTGCTTAACGCTGTTACTCTTCAGTCATCCAGCCGCGGCCTCGAACACTAGCCATAACCAATGAACGATACTCGGGAATGTCTTAAGATCGACAACCTCAGCGTCTGTCTCTCACACGAACCTCGAAGTCAAGTCGCACACCCACTTGAAGTTCCCCCGAAGCCTCAACGCAGCGAAGTCAATCCCACACGCTTCGAAGTCCGTCACACACGTACTCGAAGTCACTCACACCTGGGCCCGCGTTCAATCAGTCTTCGGCGCGGTCACCTGTTGACAGCCGCTCTTGACACCTGGTTCAGTCAATCTTTCGATCTCCCAAGACGTTGTCAACGGAATACGGGAATCACTTGAGTGTGTCGGTTCTCTCTTCGCATAAAGCGCTCAGATCGAATCCAACACGCTTATAAGGTTCACAATGAAGAGTTATCACGTGGAGAATGAGATGGAGAGGTTGAGTACTTGATTTCGTCTTGTCGCCCGAATACTAGACTCGATTCCCTTCATGAAACGCTAGAGGATACGGCTTGAAACGCTTCCGGAGAGTTATCACGTGGAGAATGAGATGAAGAGGTTGAGTACTTGATTTCGTCTTGTCGCCCGAATACTAGACTCGATTCCCTTCATGAAACGCTAGAGGTTACGGCTTGAAACGCTTCCGAAGAGTTGTCACGTGGAAGACAAGATGGAGAGGTTGAGTACTTGATTCCGTCTTGTCACCCGAATACAAGACTCGATTCTCTTTATGAAACACGCGAAGATGCAGTTTCAAACACTTCCAACCGCACTGGACGGAGGTAAAACGACGAGATAGACTAAAGGACGGAAGTCAGGTCCCTCTACTTCACCTCGACACGTAAAGCAAGTCCAACACGCCTCTCTGTACCCTGGACGGAGGTAACGCGACGAGGTAGGCGAAAGACGGAGATCGTGTCCCTCGCTGTGCCGCGCCTGGACGCTGACGAGGCAGTGATTGCAGGAGACACAACCAGTACGCCACCACGCCGCCGAGTCAGGTCCACCGGCGCCCTGAGTACATAAAAGCCTACCGCGGCGAGTCACAGTTACAGCAGTGACGTAGGAAGTTGGTGACGTCAAAGGACTCGCCTCTATCGTCTCTATTTACCCGCCATGATAATGCTCGCTGGCCGTTCTAGCGCGGCAACTCTCTCCCTGACCCTCCACCTCCTCCTCCTCCTCCTCCTCCACATCCTCTCCCCGCCTCTCTATTCCACCGCAATCATCAATATTTATTCCATTCCACGTCCGGCCCTGAGCGAAAGGTAATGAGAGATGAGTAATTCAGTTTCACAAGCCTAATACTCCGAGCCGGGGCAGCAGCAGCCGGCCTATGTTTTAATTACTTATAGTGCGTTTCGTTATAAAAAAGGACACAGGAAATATTTCATCAGATGGCAACCGACGTCAGAGTTGAATACCAGTTTGTGTTGGTGCCCAGCGGCGTAATGAGACAGACACATGCGGTCACAGACTCCCTTCCCTTCGCGTCACTGTATGAGAACTTAATTACTTAACTTAGAGGAACGCAACGAAGAAAAAAAAGGTAGACCGTTCCCCCTTCGGCTATGCGTGTCTACCTGTCTATCTGTATCAATGTGTGTATGTTTGTATGTCTGTCTGTCTCTCCCTCTGGCATCAAGTACTCTAGTCGATACGGGTCTCTCTCTCTCTCTCTCTCTCTCTCTCTCTCTCTCTCTCTCTCTCTCTCTCTCTCTCTCTCTCTCTCTCTCTCTCTCTCTCTCTCTCTCTCTCTCTCTCTCTTCCTATTATTTTCCTTCTTTTCCTTTATCTCCCCATTACATTTTTTTCCTTTTCGTTACCTTTCCTTCTCTTACCCACCTCCTTTTCCTTTCCTTCTACCCATTCCCCCCCTCTCTCTCTCTCTCTCTCTCTCTCTCTCTCTCTCTCTCTCTCTCTCTCTCTCTCTCTCTCTCTCTTGCAACATAATACCGTAAGCACCACTGGCTGACCTCATCGCAACAACACTCGGACAAGCATCTCAATTACAGTACGGTGAGCAAACTTCCTACGTCAGAGCAACTTTTCCGGAGGCACAAGCATCCCGCCACGCAACCCTCCTTGACACTAATGATAGATGCAGCAACACAAATACAGCGACTCCACACAGACGATCGGAGCCCAACTAACCTTATCACGCAACACACAAACCTCCTCCTCTTCCTCCTCCTCCTCCTCCTCCTCCCAATTTACCTGTGTGTGTGTGTGTGTGTGTGTGAGTGCCCAGAACTATATATACACACGACAGGGGGCGGAACGAAGAGATATCATTGTTTACTACGTCTGTTAACTCCCATATTCCCACTGTTACCAGAACCACATCACTTCTTATCGAAACACGCAAACACACACAGTACAGGGATGTGGCTATACTGACTCATGCTTTGTAGTAGTAGTAGTAGAGGAGATAATGTTAATGAAATGTTGTTAAGTAAATGTTTCCTAATGCGATGTTTTAATGGGTAAGGGATTCCATTACCATTTCTAAGTGTTCCGAACCCCGAAAATTCTCTCTAAATGGTAATGCAAAGCTAGTGTGTTAAGGACTCTCTCTCTCTCTCTCTCTCTCTCTCTCTCTCTCTCTCTCTCTCTCTCTCTCTCTCTCTCTCTCTCTCTCTCTCTCTCTCTCTCTCTCTCTCTCTCTCTCTCTCTCTCTCAGTATCGTTGAGGTATTTCCTATTATCTGGTAGGCTTAAACTAGTGTGTGTGTGTGTGTGTGTGTGTGTGTGTGTGTGTGTGTGTGTGTGTGTGTGTGTGTGTGTGTGTGTTAATTTTTCGAGTCGTGTTTGTTGAAATTATCTATATATTACAATTATTATTATTATTATATTTATGCACTTTAAGACTGGGTTTGTGACACAAGATATTAGTCCTAAACTCTCTCTCTCTCTCTCTCTCTCTCTCTCTCTCTCTCTCTCTCTCTCTCTCTCTCTCTCTCTCACGTAGACAGATCCTTATATTTTCACCCACACACACACATTTACACACAATCAACCTGACACACACACACACACACACACACACACACACACACACACACACACACACACACACACACCTCAGGGCTCATAAGGGTTGATGGTTTTTCATTTCGCCTCTTTGTTTTCCTTTTTTTTTCCCCTTTTTTTTGCTTCGTCCTCGTAGTCTTGTTCTCGTCTGTCTTTCTGTCTCGGTCTCTTACGTCACCACCAAAAGATTTTGCGTCATATTTTTTTGGTTATTTTTTTTTCCACCTTCCTACAGCGTTTTCTACTCACATTTATTTATTTTTCTATTTCTTCAAAACATTTTATACAACTTCAAAGTCCTTTTCTTCTATTTTACTCGTCCTATTCTTTTTTTTCATATCACTTATTAAATTTGTAATCTCACTTCGAAAACTTATTAGACTCTATATAGTTTTTTGTCCTTGCAGTATCTTCCTTTAAATTCATCCTACTTCTTAACACTCTTGAAACTTACTATATTCATTTTTTATCATAACAGAATCTCCCTTTTAATTAATCCTATTCATAAACACTTATCAAACTTCCTATATGGCTTTTTCATCATAACAGCATCTCTCTTTTAATTCATCCTTTTCCTAAACACTTATCAAACCTACTACATCACTTTTTAATCATCACAGAATCTCCCTTTTAATTCATCCTATTCCCAACACTTAACAAACTTACTAAAGTGCTTTTTATCATTACAGAGTCTCCCCTCTAATTCACGCTATTCACCAACACTTATCAAACTTACTACATTGCTTTTTTATCATAACAGAATCTCTCTTTTAATTCATCCTATTCCCCAACACTTAACAAACTTCCTATATTGCTTTTTGTCACTACAGTCTCCCTTGTAATTAATTCATCCAATTCACGAGGGCTAATCAACTTTACTGTTTTTTTTATCATTACAGAATCTCCCTTTTAATTCATGCTATTCACGAAACTCAAGGGCCAATGAGACGGAGATGAGCACTAAGGCCACGCGCATTTTTTTTACTTCAGGAACTTGTATCTGTCAGTATATTGCATTTTCCGAACTGTCATATTCATCGTCACATTATATTTGTTTAACTCTGATTCATCACTCTTCCTGAACTCTTTTCCCTTTAAAGTTTCACATTTCATCGCTTTACGTCATAATCTTTCCTGTTTTCCCATTCTCTCATACTCCTTTCCTTTTCCTTCCCATGCTATTTATTCTTCTTCCCTCAGACGTTCCCTTCTTCCTTCCGTTTACACTTCTATTTCTTCTCCTTCCCTCATACCTTCGCCTCTTCCTTCCCCTTCTCCTAATTCCCCTTTCTTGCCTCAGTCTTCCCATTCTTCCCCTCAAGCCTAAGATTACCCACAATTCATCTTTTTTTTTTTTAAGGAAACACTCCCTCCACATGTCTTCCCTCTCCCTCTCCCTCTCTCCCAGTCTCCTCCCCTCTCATCTCCCTCCATGTCTCTCTCCTCACCTCCCCTACGTTGACGGGGCGGCCAAAAATACTTAAAGGGAGAAGGGGAGAAGAGGAGAGGAGAGGAGGGACGAAATACAGACAGAAAAAAGGGAGTGCAAACAAAGGGAGAGTAGTTGAGTCGACGGGAAGAATAGTCCAAGGAGGTTAAGTGCGGAGGAATGACAGACATGAGGAGGAGGAGGAGGAGGAACACTGACAAAGATAAACAGGTGAGACAGATAGACATGTTGATTAAAAACCGATAAAGAAGACCAGACGAAGAGAGAGAGAAGAGAAGAGAGAAGGGGAGACTAAAGAGGAAAGAATACTGAACACTAACATATGTAGCAGATTAATCTCAACAGCCTCCCTCCTCCTCCTCCTCCTCCCCCTCCTCCTACCTGTCTACACCTCTTAAGAACTCCTCCTCCTCCTCCTCCTTCCCCTCCTATTCCTTTCCACTACCACTCTGATTCTTGTCCTCGAAAACCTAAACAAGAAATAATAAAGGAAAAAATATATATAAATGGCAATAAAACTAACAAAAAGTGATGACCAGAAAGAAAACGAATAATGAGACAAAAAACAGAGAAGAAAAAGACAAAGAGAACAAGGAGGAGAAAAGAATGAGAGAAGAAAATCAGTCACGCGAACACAGAAAATAATGATAACAAAAACGAATGAGAATTATGAGACAAAACAAAGAAGCAAAAAAAGACAAAGGGGACAGGAAGGGAAAAAAGTGATTAAGAGTAAAACAAAGAAAAAACGCAGAAACTAAGGAACGGATGCGAATAAAGAAACAGTAATAAACGGGACTTCTAAAAATAATGCGGATAAAAATAGAAGGAAAAAAAACAAAAAACAAACAAAAAAAAAAAAAAACGAAAACGATAATGGCGACAAAAAAGTGACTCGGTTAAAACAAAAGGAAATATAATAAATGCGTAAAAGACGAACGCACATAACAAACAACACAATACTAATAACCATGAAGAACTATATTAACAATGAGGTAAAAACAAAAAAGGAAAAAGACGAAGACGAGGAGGAGGAGGAGGAGGAGGAGGAGGAGAAGAAAAAAAAGGAACAAATAAAAAGAACAAAATAGTAATAAGAAAAAATAATAAGAAAAAAATGAGAAAAAAACGAAAACGACCAGGAGAAAAAAAATGATTCTGCGTAAAAGCAAAAGAAAAAAAACAAAACAATAAATAACATAAAACGCTAAAATAAATAAAACCACTGTTATGCCGGACGTGTTACTTGGGTTCCGTGTCGCCGTCAGGAGACTCAGTGGGAGGGAGATTATGTAAAACACCTTGCACAGCTTCTGTAGTTTAATATTCCTCCTTAGTACAATTCACTCTGACTCTCAACTGACTACTAGCTGACTACGACTTATTATGACTGTGACTAACTCCTCTCGCCCCCTACTATATATATACCGAACAGTGCAGTCTAGAACGTTACAATATGTTCGGTCATACAAGAATGAACAAGTAGCAAAAATCTGGGCGAGTTGGCAACACTTCCCGCCTGGTGCCTGACCGTGCCACGCGGAGCGCAGGGGGGGCCTTGCACCCCGCCCCCCGCCCCCCTGCTCGCTCCTTCTGGAGTCTTCCAGAGGCCCATAGACCCCGGGGGAAGCTTCCAGCACAACAAAACAATATGGAAATAACCGAGAAAACTGCGAATAATGATAAGATAAAGCAGATAAATTAAGAGACGAAGAGGAAGAGAAAAAAAAGTGAGTCAGATGGAGTAAAACAAATCAAACAATAAACACGAACACAAGTAAAAAGACGACTAAATAATGATAAGCAGGAGTAATAAAAAAAATAATAATAAGATGAAGCAAACAAAAAAATACAAGATGGCGAGGACGAAGAGGAGGAGGAGGAGGGCACAAAAGTGAGTCAGAATAAAGCAAACAAAATACACACACACACACACACACACACACACACACACACACAAAGCCGCAACACTTCCGATCAAGCGCGCGTCAGAGGGTACGAAGAGCGAGACAAAACATCACATGGTTGCCGACTTTCCTGCCGTACGCTGACGTGTTGCTGTGACGCTTTGGGGGGAAGGGGGAGAGGGGTGTGATGCTATATATAGAACGGTGACACACACACACACACGCACACACACACAAGGTCGAAATGATAGTGTGTATGTTATCGATTTCTTTTTCTTTAGGTCATTACCATTTGTGACGTCTGTGTTATCATGTGTGTGTGTGTGTTTGTATAACTTTCTCTCTCTCTCTCTCTCTCTCTCTCTCTCTCTCTCTCTCTCTCTCTCTCTCGTATCTCATGTTTATCTCCGTTTTCTGCGTCCTTATTTGTATGAGTATTACCGTTGAGAGAGAGAGAGAGAGAGAGAAAAAAATAAACATACATAAATTATAATCCACCACACGAACATTTACAAACAATTAACCCGAGTCACACACACACACACACACACACACACACACACGGCACATAAAAAGTGAGAGTGCCGTGTGGAACTGCTAGGATTCGTGTGCCTCTCTGTGTGTGTGTGTGTGTGTGTGTGTGTGTGTGTGTGTGTGTGTGTGTGTGTGTGTGTGTGTGTGTGTGTGTTTTAAGGGTAACTAACTGAGTGTAAAGGTAAAAGTTTAAGAGAGTGAACATTTAAGTGTGTGTGTGTGTGTGTGTGTGTGTGTGTGTGTGTGTGTGTGTGTGTGTGTGTGTGTGTACAGGTACGTTACTTACCTGGGCAGCCCCCACTATCCTTCACTCATCTACCCGTGTGGCTTGCTCTGTGAAAAGAAGAAAAAAAACACGTTAATAAAGAACAACAATAACATAAAAAAATGACAACACCGACAAAACAACAACAACAACAACAACAACGACAACAATGACCACAACGGAGAGCTTAAAAATATCATGGGAAAGTACGGAAAGGTCAATTAAAGGACAAATTCATCATCTTTATAATCATCATAATCATATTCAAATACAAAAAAAAAAAAAAAAAAAAATAAAATTCCAGCAGTTGTGTGTGAGGTGAGGTGGCGGCAGCGAGGAGGAGGAGGAGAGGTAGAGGAGGGAGGAGAAGATTAAAAGGGAAGAGAGAAGAGTGGTTCGAGTGTAAGAGAGGAAGGGAGAGAAACGAGCAAAGATAAGAGGAATGAAGGAGGGAAGTGTAAGAAAGAGACGAAGGAAAATAAATAAAAGGAAGTGGCGGAGGGGAGGGAAGTGAGAGGAGAAGGAAGAGAGGGAGATTAAAGAGAAGGAAGAAGAGGAGGAAAACGAAGAGGTGGAAGATGGAGAAAGAAGCAGAGTGGAAAGGATGAGGAGGGAAGGAGGGAGGGGAAACGAGGGGAAGAAAGCAGGCGAAAAAATGAAGAGAGGAGAGGAAAAAAGGCGGGAAAAGGGGAGAGAAGAACTAAGGGAAAGGAGAGAAGGATGGGGAGGGGAAGAGAGGAAGAGGGAGGAGAAAAGAGAGGAGAAAAGAGGAGAAAAACGGATAGGAGAGGCTGAAAGACAAAGAAGAGAGAGAGAGAGAGAGAGAGAGAGAGAGAGAGAGAGAGAGAGAGAGGAAAGGGGAGAAAGAAAAGGGGAAAGGAAAGGGAAGAACAGGGAGGGAAAGACGACAAAGAGGAGTGGGAGAGGGAGAGAAAGGAAAGAGGGGAAGTGAGGGAATGGCGAGAAATGAGGAAGAGGGGGAAGGGGAAAGGGGAGGAAGGGGGAAGGGGGGCGTTGGCAGACGGGGGATGGAAGTTATATTTATGTTGGCAGGGGCTGGCAGGGTAGGGTGCCAGTGCCCTCCCTAACCCCTTAACATCTGGCACTCCTCCTCTTCCTTCCTTCCTTCCTTCGTTCTTTCCCTCCTTCGATACACTCCCTCAAGCGTTCCCTTGTCTAACTTTCCCTTTTTCTTCACTTATTTTTCCTCCTCCTTATTATTTCATCCTTTAATATCCTTCATTGTCTTCGTTTCACCTTTTCTTCATTGTTTTCCTATTCTTCATCTTTCATCACTACCTAATATTCTTTCATTCACGCCAACCTATTCTTGTCTTCATCTTTTCTTCTTATTTTCTTTTTCTTCACCTCTTCCGTCAGTACATACTATTCTTTTATTCACTTTTATCTTTTCTTGTCTTCTATATTTTCTTCCTCTCTTCTCTTCGCCCTCTTTTAATTCTTCTTATTTTCTGTCTATATTTAGTGCATCTTCTCTTTCCTATTGTCTTCTCTGGTTTTCCTCCATTCCTCTCTTAACTCGTTTCCTAAATCGTCTAATCTTTTTCTTTCTCTCCACTTCTTCCACCTCCTTCATCCTACTTTCCTGTCTTACTCTTTCTCTTCACTCCTCCTTTATTTCTTAACTCCCTGCCTCCATCTTTCACATTATTATATTTTCTTCCTTCGTTTCTCTTTTCATTTCATTATTTTCTTTCTTCTGTCTCTCCCTTTACCAACACTTTCTTCCCTCCTCTTCCTTCCTTTCTTTTATCTCCTCTAGTTTCTTCTTAGTCTAATCCTCCTCCTCTTAATTACTTGCAACTTCTTTATCTTCCACTCAACTTTATATTCCTCTTCTTCTTTACGCCTTTCTTTCGTTCTCTTCTATTCCTCTATTCCTGACATCCTCCTTCTTCTCCCCTCTTCAAAATAGTTCTCTTCTCTCCCCTTCCTCCTCTTTTATGGGTCGGCTATTACGTATATTCCGTCACCATCGCCATCACCACCACCTCGACCGCCGCCAACACAACCACCATTACGATGACGAGGAGGAGGAGGAGGAGGAGGAGAAAGAGGAGAGAGAGAAAAAATTGAGGTGGTGGCGAAGTGACATTAAGTAACAGTCTCCTCCTCCTCCTCCTCCTCTTCCTTCTCCTCCTCCTCCTTGTTAGTGAGGGTCGTTCACCTAATGGAAGGTTTTAATTTGACGATAAAATTAAAGTTCAGAGACGAAACGAAGAGGACCCCCAAAAAATGTAAGAAAAAAATGGAAATAAAGAAGCAGCTGATATATTTCACCCCCCGAGGAAGCGTCAGGAGGAGGAGGAGGAGGAGGAGGAGGAGGAGGAGGAGGAGGAGGAGGAGGTCAAGTATGAACAGTAGCCATAAACACCTCCTCCTCTTTTCCCTCTCCCTTCTTCCTCCTCCTCCTCCTCTTCCTCCTCTTCTTCCCCCCTTCAACCAACACTCAACCCCCTTTTGGGTCTGGCTCCCCCCTCCCCCCCTCTTCCTCCTCCTCCTCTTCCCTCTACAGCCTCAAAACAATCCTTCTTCCTTTGAACTCTGTGGGAGGGGGAGGAGGAGGAGGAAGAGATGAGGTGGAAGACGAGATGAGGCGTGAGGAAGATGAAAGGAGGAAGAGGAGGAGGAGGAGGAGGAGGAGGAGGAGGAGGAGGAGGATACATATAAGTGAGACGGGAAAGGAATGTCACCAAACTCTAATTATGAATCTCTCTCTCTCTCTCTCTCTCTCTCTCTCTCTCTCTCTCTCTCTCTCTCTCTCTCTCTCTCTCTCTCTCTCTCTCTCTCATTAATCAGTGCCTCCAAAAGGGGAATAGACACGTGCCGGAAAGAAAAGGAAAATAAAGAAAATAAAAGAAGAATTTCCTCTCCTGACCTCCCCCTGGCAGGAGGAGGAGGAGGAGGAGGAGGAAGAGGGGGAGGAGGAGGGGAAGAAGGAGGAGGAGAGCTTTCTTGGTATTGTGTGTGTGAGAGAGAGAGAGAGAGAGAGAGAGAGAGAGAGAGAGAGAGAGAGAAACACGTGACAGGTGAGGGGAATGCAATCAGCACCTTTTTTAATACCTGTGTGTGAGTACAAATTATAAGGGAATCGGATCCTCTATAAGAAACATTAAGGGAATTCATGACTTTTGGGTTCGATTCCACCCCACTCTTTTTTGGGTACATTTTCCTTATCAATCTACATTCCACTCCTTAACTTATTTATTCCCAAGCCTGGCAGGTCTATTTATACAGCTAATCTTTCCTTTTTTTTACTAATTAAACGTCTCAATCTTGTCATTAGAATATGCTGTTCATCCATCATTAGTTTTCTTCCATACGAGTTTTTGTGTTTAAGGGGAAGATAGAGATGGATAAATAGATGGATTGACAGGTAGATAGACTTTTTTTTTACATCAATGGACACGGCTCAAGGGCAATAAAAAGAGTACAAAAAAAAAGCCCGCTACTCGCCTCTCCTATAAAAGATAAAAGTAAAGAGTAGCCCAAAGAGAAGTCAGACAAAATAGTCATACAAAATAGTCATACAAAATAGATATAACTAAAGGTACCCATTCTTACATATAATTAAGGAATCTACCTGTCGTTATTTCAGTTCACGAAATCTAAAAACGAAGAACAAAAACGACAAATAATTAAAAATAGAATCATGAAAAAGCGGATCGGGTGATAAAATGTTCCAAAAATAGAAAAATTACGTAAAATAAAATGATAAGAGAGAGAGAGAGAGAGAGAGAGTGTCAGTCAGTTCCAAATTCCTCACCTCTTCACTTTCTAATCTAATCATCGACAGGTAAAGGTCAGGACACAGTGGACATAATTACTTTTTTTCCAAACGTCATTACATTATCAAACTATATAAAGAACCACTGTTAAGACACATCCACTCCCACCCACTCCCCCTCAGCCACGCACTCTCCCTCCTCATCCACGCACTCTCCCTCCTCATCCACGCACTCTCCCTCCTCATCCACGCACTCTCCCTCCTCATTCACGCCTCTCCCTCCTCATCCACACCTCTCCCTCCTCATCCACACCTCTCCCTCCTCATTCACCTCTCTCCTCCTTATCCACATGCTCTCCCTCCTCATTCACACACTCTCCCTCCTCATCCACGCACTCTCCCTCCTCATTCACGCACTCTCCCTCCTCATCCACGCATTCTCCCTCCCCACCAACCTCCTCTCACCCCTCTTCCACCCTTGCTCGTTCCTCATTCATCCACTCTTACAACTCATCCAATCTCTCCCACTCCTCATCTTCCGTCTCTCCCTCTTCACTTCCATCCTCTATCACTCCATATTCATCCACTCTCCTTCATAAAACCTCTTACTCAAAGTCCTCTCTCATCCACATTCAAGCATCTTCATCCACACCTTACTCAGCCATGTGTCCAGTCAATCAGTCACACAGTCAGAGCCATTCAGTCAAGACATAAATGAACCAAATAGGGATCAGTCCGTAAACCAATCAGAGCTATCTAGTCAGTAAGTTAAGACATTCAGCTGAAGAACCAGACAGCCAACCAAACAGTCAATCAGTCACTCAGCCAATCGATAGACCAAATATATCAAATAGCAAGCAATCAGCCAGTCAGCCAGTCATTCATCCAATAAAGCAGCCACCTAGTGAGTCAGCGAGCCCGTCAGCCACTCAACCATTCAGTCAGCCAGCCAATAAACCAGTCACGCGTTACGTCGGCGAACCATTCAGTCAGTCACCCAGTCAGCCAACCAATAAATCAGCCAGTCAGAAAGCCACTCAGTCGGTCAGTCAACCAATCAACCCGCCATACATTAAGTCAGCCAGTCAGTCAGTCAGTCCGCCAGCCCGTGCATCTCTCCCATACTTGAGTCCCATTAGGCTTGCAAACAAAAGCCTTTATTTGTGGTGCGGTAAACGGCTCGGGGCTTTTTGCTGGCGCCGAGTAATGGTCTTTGAAATGGATCAGTAACAGGTAGATGGATAGATAGATAGAGGGAGAGACAGAGAGGGAAAGCATGCAAATGGATAACGATATTGGTGGTAGAAGTGGTGGTGGTGGTGGTGGTGGCAGTGGTTGTGGTGGTAGTGGTGGTGAGTCCTTGGCAATACTGGGCGCGAGTTTCTCAAGTGTTTAATTTCCAAAGTTTTGCCCTGTGTGGTAGACCTGCCTCCTCCTCCTCCTCCTCCTCCTTCCTCTTTCCTCCTCCTCCTCCTCCTCCAGTAACCTTGACCTTTCCAGCGGACAATAGGGTCATTTTCCCGTCCGGTCCAATAATGAATCACTTTAATAACACTCCAAGGGTCAAACTATACTTTTCATGGACATTTTACTCTTTATTTTTTACTCCCATCCTTTACTTTATTTTTCGCCGTATTGCTTGACCCTGTTTGGCGCTCCATTGTTCCTCCTTTTCTTTTTATTATAAGTGTCTGTTTGTCTTTGTGTTGACTGATGCTCTTTTTTTGTTGTTGTTGTTCTTCGTGTTTAGCTTTATTATTTTTTTGTGGTGATCAATGTCCTCTTTATTTTTTACCACCTCCATCTACTATTGTTTTGCTTTGTTGTCTTATTGTTTTTCTTTTGTTGTTGTTGTTTTAAGTGTTTCTCCGCTTTTCAGTGTCAACGCTTTCCATGTCCTCGTTTCGTTTATTTTTCGTTTTTTTTTAATATTTTTCTGTTCACTGCGTTTTGTCTCGGCGCTTTTACACATGCAGTTTTATTTACCTCCCTTTGTTCATGTGTGTGTGTGTGTGTGTGTGTGTGTGTGTGTGTGTGTGTGTGTGTGTGTGTGTGTGTGTGTGTGTGTGTGTGTGTGAGCCATGTGCCACTTTTACTTTCTTCCATCTTTATTACCTTCACTGTCTCTTTATTTACGTGCCTTGTTAGAGGTGATGAACGGCGGGTCACGTTTTTACTTTTTATTATTATTTTACTTTTACTATCATCATTATTTTTTTCTCCGTGTTCCTATCTTCGTTAACAATGCATATTTTACTCCTCCTAATCTTTTTTCTATTGTCTGTGTTTTCTCTCTCTCTCTCTCTCTCTCTCTCTCTCTCTCTCTCTCTCTCTCTCTCTCTCTCTCTCTCTCTCTCTCTCTCTCTTACTATCAGTCTCTCTAATAATTATCTTTACGTCAAAGGGGTAATTGCGTGTCTCTAACGTCACTGTGTGTGTGTGTATGTGTGTGTGTGTATGTGTGTGTGTGTGTGTGTCCCCTCACCTACAACCGTCATGAGTCATCGCATAACCACGAGAGAGAGAGAGAGAGAGAGAGAGCATATACCTGACTTATATAATACCTTGAAGAATGACTTGCCGGGCCTTTCCTATGAGCCTTGAGAGCGACGATGCTTCACGGAGAAAACCGGAAGAGTAAACCAGTGAAAACTAAACCACTTTCCGGCGATGGTTGTGTAAGACTGAGATAACGGACTAGTTCCCAGAGGAATGACAAGTTGATAGGTATTATTATTATTATCATTATTATTATTATTATTATTATTATTATTATTATTATTATTGTTATTATTATTATTAAGTCTATGTAGTAGTGGTGTACTTAACCGGTTATTTGTATTGGGTAAAAAAAATAGAGGAAGAAAAGATAAAAATGAAAAAGACTGATAGATAGATATAGATAGATAGATAGATAGATAGAGAGAGAGAGAGAGAGATTTTTATGCAAAGGAAATGAATCGCAAACATACACACTAAGCTGGACAAGAAGAGGAGTAGGAGTAGGAGGAGGAGGAAGAGGAGGAAGAGGAAGAGGAGGAGGAGGAGGAGGAGGAGGAGGAGGTCACAGGTGTTTTTATGTTACCTGTGACGTCTTTCGTATGACCGATCATCTTTCAACTTCCCCGTGTGTGTGAGAGTGCGTGTGTGTGTGTGTGTGTGTGTGTGTGTGTGTGTGTGTGTGTGTGTGTGTGTGTGTGTGTGTGTGTGTGATAATAATTACGAGACACTAAATAACGAAGCGGAAAGAGAAATAAATAGTGAAGAACAACCTCTCTCTCTCCCTCTCTCTCTCTCTCTCTCTCTCTCTCTCTCTCTCTCTCTCTCTCTCTCTCTCTCTCTCTCTCTCTCTCTCTCTCGCACTGTTTACTCGCATGCTTCGCCATCTGCCTGTCCATCCGTCTAATGATTGCCAATTTCCTTGTGCCAACTTGACAGGGGTCGCTTTTGGCCTGTCAACCCCTGCCTTACGTCACCCTGAACCTTCCCCTGCAATGCCCCTCGTTCGTCCCTGTCATCCCCCCCCTCTACCCCTGTACCCCCTGTCACCTCCCTCCCTCCCCCCACATGCCCCTGTCACCCTGCCAACCCCATGCAATGATGACTCGTCCCCTCCTTGCCAACCCAGTCAAGTGCTTTTCCTTCCATCTTCCAAAGTACACAGGCTTCTCTCTCTCTCTCTCTCTCTCTCTCTCTCTCTCTCTCTCTCTCTCTCTCTCTCTCTCTCTCTCTCTCTCTCTCTCTCTCTCTCTCTCAACACTATCTCGTTTCCCTCTTTTCTTCCTTTTTCTTTTTGCTTGTTTCCTCTTTTTCCAGCCCTGCCTTCACTCTCCTGTCCGTCCTCTTCTTTCCTTTAAAACTACATACTCGTCTTTATTTATTTTCCCATCGCCAAGGAGCTTCAGTTTCCTCCTCTATTCCCCTTCTTCCGTGTATTATTTTTAACTGTCTCGTCTGTAACGGTATGTTTATTCTTTCTTATTTTTCTCATTTTTCTCTGACCTAGTTTTCTAAGTTCATTGTCCTTCGTAACAGCATTTTCATTTCCATCTCCTTTTCAGGCAATATCAGTGTAGGGATGGCGGAGTTTTGTTTGTTCATATCAATAGTCCCCTTACCTCATTCCCCCTGTCAATACTACGACATTTATTACCCCCTTTTTTTCATTGTATTTCCATTAGTTTCCCCTTCCTTCCATATCACCCACCAGCCAATACCGATGTAGGGCGGGCTTGGTTTTGTCTCTCCCCCCCCCCCCCCTTTTTTTTTTTACAGGACAGGAGTCGGTTCTATGGCATAAAAACTATAAACATTACCCTTATCTCCCTCCCTCTGTCAATGGTACTTCTTCTGTTGGCATTTCTAGAAGTACCTTGATTACTATCCCAACCCTTTTCAATTACATTACCTTAGTTTTTCCATTCATGTTTCTACTGTGCGATTCTAACCCCTTGTGTGTCCTCCCAAAGCAAACAGCGAACATGTCTGTCTCTCTTTCTACTAGCTTTGTTTTTCTCTATTCAAGTTACCTATATGTTTTCAAGGGTCCGTATATTCAACTCTTTTTAATATATTTGCTGTCTCTCCCAAAGCAAAGGGTGTACTTATCTTCCTATCTTATTCCTTGCTCCGTTATTCTGATTTGATTTTCTTATATGTTTTAAAGTTTCGTATATCAGCTCTTTTTTTTATATTTGTCATCCTTCCAAAGCAAAGGTGTACTTATCTTCCTATCTTATTCCTTGTTCCGTTATTCTTGATTTTATTTTCTTATATGTTTTAAAGTTTCGTATATCAGCTATTTTTTATATTAGTTGTCCCTTCCAAAGCACACAGCGTACACGTCTTCCTTCTCTCCGTCCTTGCTCCGTTTTTCTTTATTTGATTTTCTTCTATGTTTTAAAGTTCCATATAGTCAGCTTTTTTTTATATTAGTTGTCCTTCCAAAGCACACAGCGTACACGTCTTCCTTCTCTCCGTCCTTGCTCCGTTTTCGTCTCTATTTACACTCCCTGTCTTCTTGTTTGACCTCCTGTCCCCTTCCATCATTTTTTTCCTTCCTCCTGTTTTCCTTTCGGCATTACCCACCCTGTCTTGTTGTTTATCTTGCTGTCCCTTTCGTTTATCTTTAATTTTCTGCTTGTTTAACTTTCTTTCCTTTCCAATACACTTACCGATCCTTCTTTTTCCCCTTTTTATCCTATCTTTCTTTCTCTCAGCACTAAACGGAATGTCATCTTGTCTAAATTTCTGTCCTGTGCAATATAGTCAACGCGATCTCTCTCTCTCTCTCTCTCTCTCTCTCTCTCTCTCTCTCTCTCTCTCTCTCTCTCTCTCTCTCTCTCTCTCTCTCTCTCTCTCTCTCTCTCTTGTATTCTCTTCCCTTCTCCTCTCCTCTCCTTTCTCTCTCTTCTTTACCTCTCCTTTTCTCTTTTATTCTCTTTCTTCATTCTTTCTTTATTCTCCTTACGTCCACATTCCTTTTATTTATCCCTTCTCTCTGTCTCCTTTACGTCATGTCATTCTCTTCTCGTTCGCTTTATTCCCATGTTCGTATTTCCTCTTTTTTTTCTTCTCTTCTCTTTCTCCCTCTCATCTCCTCTCTGCTCTTATACGTTGTTTGTTTCCTCCTCCTCTCCTGTTTGATTGTTTGTTTGTTTGATTGTATGTCTGTGCAAGCAAGGTCCAGCTGCTCTCTCTCTCTCTCTCTCTCTCTCTCTCTCTCTCTCTCTCTCTCTCTCTCTCTCTCTCTCTCTCTCTCACACACGATCCCCTTTAATCACGGTTTTAATGATTCTCACATTTGACATTTATTCATCTCTCTCTCTCTCTCTCTCTCTCTCTCTCTCTCTCTCTCTCTCTCTCTCTCTCTCCATTTCCTCGATCATGTAAAATCCGAGTGACGGTAAAAAAGAAAAGAAAAAGCAAGAAAAAGGAGAGAAAAAAAGAGTGGAGGGAAAAGGAGAGGAGGGAGGAAAAGAGGAGAGAGGAGGAGGAAAAAAGGAGGAGAGAGGGAGGAGGAAGGAATGAGAGAGAGAATGACAGACCTCCCCTTTCCCCTTCCCTCTCTCCCATTCCTCCTCCCTCCCTCCCCTCCCCCTGCCCTACTTTTAGAAATAATCGTGATAGGAAGCTACTGTCGCCCCCTATTCCTCTACCTCTACCTCCTCCTCCTTCTCCTCCTCCGCCCCCTCCTCCTCCTCCTCCTCTTCGCGACCCTTTCAGAAAAGTTTATCTGTCCTCTGGCAAATTAGTCCACCGGAGCGAGAGAGAGAGAGAGAGAGAGAGAGAGAGAGAGAGAGAGAGAGAGAGAGAGAGAGAGAGAGAGAGAGAGAGAGAGAGAAAACGAAAGACAAAACAACAGACAGAATGACAGACAAACACACAGAAAAAAATATATAACCGCAAGAGAAAACACAATTCGAAAAACAACAAAAACAACCCACCAACACAATCTCATCAAAATCACTGCAGGAGGCCAAAAAATTCCCTTAATTAAGCCCCCAGGTGAGGCGCCAAACGGGGGAACACCTGAGTGGATGGTAACAGGTAAGAAAATGAACTTCCTACTCACCTGTCCCCCCCCGGCCTTGTTTGAGGAGGAAGAGGTGGAAAGGTGGAAGAAAAAGGCGCAGAGAAAGAGGAAATGGAGGAGAAAGTGATAGGATAAACAGATGATAGAAAATAATAGAATAAATGAATAGGAGAGAATGATAGATAATAGAATGATGGACAGGATAGTAAGAAAAAGGAGAAGAAAAGTGGAGAGGAAAAAGGATGTGGAGTAAAAAAAAAGAGACAGGAAAGGGAAAAAGGTGGGAAAGAGGAAATGAAATAGAAGGAGAAGGAGGAGGAGGATGGAGAGAAGATGTAGAAAAAAAAAGGATATGGAGGAGAAAGAATTTAAAGAGGATGAGGAAATGGTGGATAGATGGAAGGGAGAGATGGAGAGGAAAAGGATGTGGAGGAGAGTTTGAGGAAAATGAGGAGGGAAGAGGCAGAGAAAACAGATATGTGGAGGAGAAAAAAAATTAAAGAGGATGAGAAGGTTGAAAGGTGGAGGAGCAAGATGGAGAGAAAAGGGATATGGAGGAGAAAGAGTTTGAAGAGGATGAAGAAAAGGTGGAGAGGAGAGGAAAAAGATGGAGAGAAAAATTATGTGGAAGAAAGAAAAAAGAAAAATAAGTAAGAGAAACAAAAAATTCAAAGTGGTATATGGAAGGGGAAGAATTGATAAAGGAAATGAAGAAGGAGGAGGAAGAAGTAGAACAGGAGAAGATATCAAGAGGATGGAACGAGAGAAGGGAAATAAAAAAGAAAAAGAAGAAGGCAGAGGGAGAAATACCAAAATAAAAAGGGAGGACAGAAGAGGAAAAAGGGAAAAGGAGAAAAAGTGCGAACGAATAGGAAATGAGGGAATACGAAGGAGAGGAAAGGGGAGCATGGAGGAAAAGAAAGGATGGAGAAAAAGGATGTGGAAGAGAGGAAAATAAGTAATGAGGGAGAAGATGGGGGAGCGGGTGCCGTCTCTCTCTCTCTCTCTCTCTCTCTCTCTCTCTCTCTCTCTCTCTGTACTAGTCTCTACGTAACTGTTGCACACACACACACACACACACACACACACACACAGCCTTGGCATCTTTGTAGCTAGGTAACTTAGTCCTGTGTGTGTGTGTGTGTGTGTGTGTGTGTGACAGAGATACGGCGAGAGAGAGAGAGAGAGAGAGAGAGAGAGAGAAGAGAGAGAAGAAGAGAGAGAGAAGAGAGAGAGAGAGAGAAGAAGAGAGAGAAGAGAAGAGAAGGGAGTGAGTGAGTCCTAGTCAGGGTGAGTTAGTGAAATTCTCCTGATTAGATCAATTAAGAAAGGTGTCACACTGCCAACACCTTTCCGTGCCAAGTGAGAGAGAGAGAGAGAGAGAGAGAGAGAGAGAGAGAGAGGAGGAAGAGAGAAGGATGAGGAGAGAGAGAGAGAGAGAGAGAGAGAGCAGAAGCAGCAGCAGCAGGCGAGAGTGAGCCAGGATCAATACCGTCAAGTAGGGACTGGTGGTGGTGAAGGCAGCTCCTCCACCTCAACCACCCCCGCCTCCACCACCACCACTGTTACTCCACCTCCACCACAAACATCACAATTCTTACTACCATCACCACACCACCATCACCGTTACTATTACATCTTCGTTACCATCACCATCATCATCATTGCCATTTTTCACCATCCACTGCCTTACATCATCGCCTACATTATATCATCTTCTCCACTACCACTAACTCCACCACCAGTCAACACCACTACCACACTACCACTACCCCAACACAATGCCGCCCTTCACTACCCCTCCACGTCAACTGCAACCACTGCATCTTCATCTCTTTACTAACATACCCAACCCTTATCACCACCACTACTACTACTACTACTACTACTACTACTACTACTACTAATACTAAAAAGAAAAGAACAATAATCTAGAAGCAAAATACCCCAAAAAAGACTAATAATTGAGTTTACAGTCTGGGAATTGCTTCTCACGCACCACACGCACACGCACACGCACAAGCACATTCACACACACACACACACACACACACATACACACACACACACACTCTCTCTCTCTCTCTCTCTCTCTCTCTCTCTCTCTCTCTCTCTCTCTCTCTCTCTCTCAAACGCTCCATGGAAAGTGAAAATATTATACAGAAAAAGAGCTGAGAGAGAGAGAGAGAGAGAGAGCAGGGGGAAAATCTTTATTGTTGGAGCGTCTGAGATGACTCTGACCACAAGGGCACATGAGGGAGGAGGAGGGGAAGGAGAAGGAGGAAGAGGAGGAGGAGGAGGAGGAGGAGGAGGAGGTAAAAGAAGAAAAGGGAGAGAGGGAGAAAGAGGAAGAAAAGGCTGGAACTGACCCAACTTCCAGCCCTTTTTTCTCTCCTCTCTCCTCTCTTCTCTCTCTCTCTCTCTCTCTCTCTCTCTCTCTCTCACTGAGGCGGACAACCAATGGTCTCACGCCTAATCTAAAACGAGCAGTGATTGGTCAGGGCCAAAGGGGAAGGAGAGAAGAGATTGGAGGAGATTTGGAGAGAAAGGAGGGAAGGGAAGGGAGGGAAAAGAAGAAGGGAAAGGAAGGGAAGGGGCGTGGCGCTGAGGAGACCACGCCCTTCCCTGTGCCTGACCAAGAGGAGGAGGAGGAAGAGGAGGAGGAGTTGGAGTTTGAAAAGAAAAATAAGAAAGGAAGAGAAAAAAGAAAATAGAATAGAAGAAACAGGAATAAAGAGTAGAAGAAAAAAGGAAATAAAAAAGGAGAAGATGAAGTAGAAACAGTAGAAGAAGAAGAGTGGTGAAGACAAACAAGAAGAAAGGGAAGTGAAGCTTTTTATTCTCTTCTTTCTTTCTTTCCTTCGTTCCTTACTTCGTTCCTTCCTCCTTCTCTCTTCCCTCCTCCTCCTCCTCTTCATCCTCCTCCGCCTCCTCCTCCTCCTCCTCCTCCCGTTCGGCCTAACAAGCCATCCAAGTCTAAAGCAACGACATCATCAGGAACTCTCTTCGAAAACATCTTCTTTGACTTCCTAAACGACCCGAGACAACGACCGACAACCCGACGTCTTCCCTTTATCTTTGGTCTTCCGTTTTCTTTCTCCTTTTTTCCCGTTTTCTTTTATTCGTTGTTGTTTTTTTCACTTCCTCGGCCTTGTCCTTTTGCTTCTTCCATTTTTTTTTAACGTTCTTTTTTTCCATCTTTTCCTAACCACTCTTTTTTTCTCTCTTTCTCTGTCTCCTCCTTCTGCCTCTTGTTTTCCATGTTTTTTTTCGTCTTTTCCTTCAGTTTTCTTCCTCCTCTTTTTCTTTTTCTCCTTTCCTCCTGATGTTCTTCCTGCATTCTCTTTTATTATTCTTTATCCCTCTGTATTTTTTTCCCATTTCTTCCTCTTTTTTTTCCTCTTTCCTCTTTATCCTCTCTTATTTCTTTCTCCCCTTTTTTAGCCGATCCAAAAGGCTTTCTACCGTTCTCTCGCATTTTCTTTATTCTTTTTCATTCCTCTCTACTTCTTTCCAATTTCCTCTGTCCTATTCTTTCCTACTTCAAAGGCTTTCCGACATCCTTCCTATATTCCCTTTAGTCTTCTTTCTTCTGTGCTTCTTCCATTTCTTCCTCTTTTTTTTCCCTTCTGCCAATTTCAAAAACTCCACTTCCTCCAAATCTTCCCATTTCCTCTTTTTCTTATACCTGTTCCAAAAGCTTTCCGACATTCTTCCTATACACCCTCTTTATTTTCTCCACTTCTTCCCTTTTTTCCCACCCATTCCACAGCCTCTTCGTCCGTCCCCATAGTCGCCAGACACTCAGCAGGCCTTCAGTACCCAAATCCAAAGGCCTCTCGACACCTACATTCTCTATTCCTCTTCTTCCTCTATTTCTTCCTCCTCATTTCCTCCCTCTTTCCCCATTTCACAGCCTCTTCGTCCCTGTCCCCCGCCGTCGCCAGCCACTCAGCGCGGGCCTTCACGAGCGGCGGTAATGAAGTCGACGCTTTACTCACGAGGATCCCTGGAAGGCGCCGGGAGATGCTTATCGTCGCTCCGTCATCGCATAAGCCTCTCCCGCCGCTCCTCCCGCGCTACTAATGGCACTCACTGTCTTCCGCTTCTTGCTCCTCAGCCTCCTCCTACTTAAATGGGTTACTCTTATGCTGTACCCATCACCACTACCACCACTGCCATCTTCAACACTACCGCCACTATCACACTATCACAGCCTTAATCATCAACACCACTGACGTCACAAACACAACCCACATCACCAACACCACTGCTACTATCACGACCTCCATGACCGCTGCCACTGTCACTATTATCACCACCTTCAACATCACCACCACCACCACTCCTCTCGTCACCTCCATCATCATCTTCGTCATCATCAGTTTTTATCGTTACTCTTTCGTCTGGTTTCCGCTCTTTTTTTTCCCCTATGATCTGTTTTTTTGTTTTTTTCACCTTCTCCACTTCCCTATTCTTCTAAAACCTCCTTCCTGTTTTCTTTCTCCTCCCCTATTTTTTTCTCCTACTGTCTTTTTCTTCCTTTCTTCTTCGTTCTGGTTTCTCTTCTTCATTTTTTCTTTTTTTGGTTTCCCTTACTTTCCCTTCTCTTCCTCGTTATTTGCTCATGATCCTCTCCTTTAGTGATTCTTCCTCTCTTCCTTCTCCTATTTTCCTTTTCTTCTTACTTTATTAATTTTACTTTTCTCGTTTACTTCTACCACCACAATATCGTCATCTTCTTCTTCTTCTTCTTCTCTTTCTCCTTCTCCTCCTCCTCCTCCTCCTCCTAAAATGTAATCGGTCACTCACAAAGCACAAAAAAAAAAAAACGAGGACAAAAAGAAAAACAAAAAGACCAAAAAATAAGTGAAAAAGAAAGTGAAGTCCAGGAGGAAATAACAACAACAACAACGAAGACAACAAATAGAATAAGTAACGAAGCGAAGAATTAACAACAAACAAACAGATATACGAACAAACAGGTGAACGAACGGTATAAATCTCCAAAATTAGGTGGGCGGCCTAAAAAAAAAAGAACGAAGAAAAAAATAATAAGAATAGGTGAAAAGAAGAAAAAAAAAGGTCATCGGCACAGAAATCTTTAGTCCCTTGCCAAACCTTTAACGAAATCCCATCAACCTCCTCCTCCTCCTCCTTTTCCTCCTCCTCCTCCTTTTCCTCCTTTTCTTCCTCATTCTTCTTCTTTTGGGTTCTTTACTTATCAGTGGGATGATTAGAAGTAATAAATGGAGAGAAATTTTGCCATTCTCTCTCTCTCTCTCTCTCTCTCTCTCTCTCTCTCTCTCTCTCTCTCTCTCTCTCTCTCTCTCTCTCTCTCTCTCTCTCTCTCTCTCTCTCTCTCTCTCTCTCTCTCTCTCTCTCTCAGAAAAAAAAGATAAGTAATAATAGCTGAGAAAAACTAAGAAAAATATCAAGAAAAAAACGACAAATACACAACAATAATAACAAGACACAACAATAACAATAACACAAAAACAATAAAAAAAAACACGAAAGCAAAAAGCAGATCATTCTCATTACTTCCCTTCACTCACATACAAACACCCACCATTTCTCCTTTCTCTTCATTACCTGCCGCCTTTTATCTCCCCGCCCCCCCCCCTCCTAACACCAACACCACAACTTCCCTCCTTCCTTCATCCCCCATCAACGACCTCCTTCTCTCTCTCCCTCTTCCCCCCCTCCTCTCTCCTCTGCAGGACAGGTGAATTAGGCTGGGAAGTCGGCCGGTCGTTTGTCCCCCGCCACACGCACTGCCATGCAAACACCAACACGACGCAGCACTGACCCAAACCAGTGTAGCATCGCAGGTGCCAAATTCTGACTACTTAGAATGCACATCGCTTGTTTGGTCATGGTACACACACACACACACACACACACACACACACACACACACACACACAGAAATACATACAAAATAAAAATAAACAGATGAATAGACTGATAAATAGACAAACAAATAGATGGATATATAAATAGAGACATAGATTTTGACTGATAGGACATATAGATTGTTAACCACACACACACACACACACACACACACACACACATACTCCCCCCCGTTTTAACACACAGACAAAACTACATCTTAAGAGATCGAAACAAGCTTCATCGGTGTATCTTAATGAGTCAAGGTGCGCCACGAGGAAAGGTAAATGCACAGGTGTCACGGGCAATCATAGCGGCCCCTGATGTGCCTGATAAGGATCGATGGGGAGGTTAGCGGCGCCCCGGGGAGCTGTAAAACCATCAGGAGTAATGTACAGAGCTAACACTTCGTTCTTCTATAGCCACAAAGGAATAAGGAGGAGGACGTAAGGAGGATGACCCGTGGACTGAGACATATAAAATTAATAAAGGATATGATTCACCATGTTTTGCTTTCTCGCATAGGACAACACGTGACAGAAGAAACGGATAGACATTTGACTCATGCAGGATATGAAGTAAAGGAAAAAATACATAAAATAAATAAACAACTTCGACGGATGTTCTTTCCTGCAAATAGAGAGAAACGTAACAGACGAACAGAGGGACAAAGACATTTCAGACGGACAGACATGAACAAGGACACACGCGAGTACACAGACAAACACCGTGAAGAAACAGAAACACACACAGAGAAACAGACACGTCCTAAAACAGCCAGAGAAAAGGACAAAAGGAGACACGAATTCATACACAGACAGAGGTTGAGAATGGCACAGCGCCACACACACGCAGTACAGACGAGAAACAGACAAGGAGACACAGACAACCACACAGACACAGACTAACAAGGACACACACACACACACACACACACACACACACACACACACACGGGGCAGCAGGAGACAAGACACATTAACCTGTAAGGAGAGCGAGATTGAGCAACACACCGACGCACACACACACACACACACACACACACACACGACCACAGACGAGACACAGACACATTGCAACACAGAGAGACAAACAAGGACACGGACGGGGCAGCAGGACACAAGACACATTAATATTAGAGATTGAGCAAGACACCGACACACACACCGACACACACACACACACACACACACACACACACACACATAAGCACAGACAGAGATTAAGAGAAAGACACCCACGGGCAACAGAGCACAGGTAACACAGGTATGCAGACGGATATACAAACATACAAACACACGGACTCTTCTGCCATGATGGGTAGATGCCAATCCGGAGATGCAAGTCCATGAGGGGAAAGGGGGAAGGGGTGCAAGAAGGGGGGGGGTGTAGGAGGGGGTGCCAGGGTGCGTGAGTGCGTGCGTCAGGCCGTGTCAGGTGTGAGACAGGTGCAATGATTCAACAGTCAAGAAGCATTTAGATTAATGGTGGACTTCCTCTATTCTTTCCTTTATTCAGTTCTTTATGTCTCCCTTCTTTCTCTCCTCCATTCCGTTGTATCTTATTTCATCTCCGTTTCCTTCCTTCCTTCCTTCCTTTATTCAGTTCTTTATGTCTCCCTTCTTTCTCTCTCCTCAATTCCGTCGTGTCTTATTTCATCTTCCTTCCTTTCCTTCTTTCCTTCCTTCCTTCCTTTATTCAGGTCTTTATGTCTCCCTTCTTTCTCTCCTCCATTCCGTTGTGTCTTATTTCATCTTCCTTTCCTTCCTTCCTTCCTTCCTTTATTCAGTTCTACATTTCTCTCTCTCTCTCTCTCTCTCTCTCTCTCTCTCTCTCTCTCTCTCTCTCTCTCTCTCTCTCTCTCTCTCTCTCTCTCCCATTTCCTTTTGCTGTCTTCCTTCCATGTATCTTCTTACACTCCCATTTTTTTCCTTTCCACCTCTTCTCTTTCGAATTCCCCCATCTCCTCATTTCTCTATCCTCCCTTATCTTTCCTTTCCGTTCCCTTTCCCTTCCCTTCTTTCCTTTCCTCCCTCCATTACCCTCACGTCCCATCTGTTAAAGGAATGCGTACCCTCTCCCTTTCTTTTCACCTTCAAGGACATGAGAGAGAGAGAGAGAGAGAGAGAGATTCGCAACGTCTAGAACTCTCTCTCTTCGACACGAGAACAAGTGATGAAGAAAAGAAGAAAAGAAAGAACCAACACACCGAGGCAATTAGTCAACGAAAGAAACCTAAAAAAAAAAGAAGAAAATACGACAAGCGAGAACCAGAAACCGAAAAAAAAAAGACTTAGAAACCACGTAAAAGAAAGTCGAAGACAGAGAAAGAAAAGAATGATAAAAATTAAAATAAGAGGAAGAAAACGAAACGAGGTATTAGTAGAGCAAAAAGAAGTAAAACAAAAACGAGAATAACATGAACAAATAAACCAAGAACGAAGGTAATAAAAAAAAAAAAAAATCAAGAAACAAACAAAAACAAAAAGAAAAACAAAAAAACTGAACCAGAATATAATAATGATGAAAAAAGTTGAGTAGATAAAGAAAAACGCGACAAAAAACTCAAAAACACACAAAAAAAACACAACGGTAATAAGAAAAAACATCAAGAAACAAACAAAAAGAAAAACAAAAAAACTGAGCCAGAATAAAATAATGATAAAAAAGTTAAGTAGATAAAGAAAAAAAAACGAGAGTAAAGAAAAACGGAAGACAAAAAAACTCAAAAACACACACACAAAAACACGAGTGAAAGCGAGACCGAGATAAAGAAAACGAAAACAAGACCCACACAGAAAGAGAAAAGAAAGGGAGACTAAAAAAAAAAAAAAAAAAAAAAAGGAGGGGTGAGGGGGGGTCGAAGAGGAAAGACAAGGAGGCGGCGACTGACGGGGGAGGACAATGAAGGGGGGCGGAGGGGGGCGTCTGAGGGGGCGTCTGGAGGGACTCAAAGAAACCAACCTTCCCTCGGGCGCCTTCCTACGACCTTGACCCGAGAGTCGCCGACAACACGTGTCTGGGCGCCGACAGGTTGAGGACAGATGAGAAGAGGAGGAGGAGGAGGAGGAGGAGGGGGAGGAGGACAAAGAGTAGAGGAGAAGGAAAAGGAGGTGTGTGTGTGTGTGTGTGTGTGTGTGTGTGTGTGTGTGTGTGAGGGGGCAAACAGCATAGAGGGATCGTGTTTGTGTTTGTGTGTGTGTGTGTGTGTGTGTGTAAGCATTACCCAGCGTAAGGAAGGAGTAAACAAGAGAGAGGGGCACCAAAGAATAGACGGAAGGGGCGTGAATAAGGAATGGGTGGGCGAAGTAGTAGATAGGAATGAGAGGAGGAGGAGGAGGAGGAGGAGGAGGAGGAGGAGGAGGAGGAGGAAAGAGAGGCGGGCAAGAAGAAAGGAAAGAAGGAAGGAAGAGAACAATTTGACTGGGTAGAAGAGACGGAAAGGGAGGCAGGAAGGAAGGAAAGAAGGAAGGAAGGAGGAGGAGAAGATAACTACTCGACTGGGGAGAAAAGGAGTGCGAGAGGCGAGAGGAAGGAAGGAAGGAAGGAAGGAAGGAACCCAGGAAGTGCAAGGAACAACTCGAAGGGGGAGAAAGGGAGAAAGAGAGATGGGGGCGTGAGGAGAAGGAAAGGAAAGAAAGGAAAGAAGGAAGGAAAAGAAGGAAGACGGGGAGGGAAGGGAACAACAAGACGAGGGAGAAAGGGAGAGAAAGGGGTGTATAGAAGGGAAGGAAGGAGAGGCGAGAAGGGAGGGAGAGGGGTATGAGGAGGAGGAAAGTGAAGAGAAGAGGGACGTAAGACACAGAGGGAAGGGCTCGGGTCTTTGAAGCATCGTCGAGGGCAGAAAGAACAAGAATGCCTTGGGTGGTTTGTTTACATAACGCCCGTAAAAGCAAATAGATTGTTTACGACGTGTTGTTTGGGCTCTACACACACACACACACACACATACGAGCGCCATTAAAACAAATATGACACAAACCATTAGGGGGTAAAATAGAATAGAAAAATACACTCCATTTTAAGTAAAGAAAAAAAAGAAAACGGTGATTTATGATTCAATTCCGTGCCAAGAACACCAACACACTAACACCGTGAATTACTCGGTATGAAGAACTAGACCAATTATAGCCTAGTGTAAAAAATTAAGAGAGAGAGAGAGAGAAGAGAAGAAGAAGGGAAGGAAGGAAGGGAAGGAAGGAAGGGAAAGGAAGGAAGAGAAGAAGAGAAGAGAATGGGATGGCAGCAAGTTTCAAACACTCTCCAGGAAACAGGAAACTTTACACGAGGTCTTAACTAACAAATCACTACAGAGAGCTTGAAAGAATCTAAACCTCCTTCTACAGGAGCACGAGGCCTCTTAAACCAGCCGGAACGGACGAGTTTAGGAGGAAACTTAAACCTCTTGGGAACCGAAAAAGTGGGACCAATTTAAATCCATTCTGTAGGGAAAACATTTTGTGATTTGAAAGAGTGGATTTGAGGAACATCTGAATCGAATTTGAAAGCATTGCGATTGACTTTATATTCTAAGGAACTTTAAGATTTGGGAGCAGTGTAAGTGTGTCTTTTGACTTACACTGAATTTGAAAGCATTGCGGGTGTCTTTTTTGACGTATATGAAGATTTGAAAAGCATTACGTGTATGTATCTTTAGAAGAATAGGAAGATTTTAAAGCATTATGTGTGTGTGTGTGTGTGTGTGTGTGTGTGTGTGTGTGTGTGTGTGTGTGTGTGTGTGTCTTAAGAGGAATAGGAAGATTTGAATGCATTTGTGTATGTGAGCAGAATTTGAAAGCATTACGTGTGTGTATCTAATGAGGACTACGAATATCTGAGTCTCTTTGAGGAACACGAAAATTTGAAAGGGTTTAGAGCGTTTAGAGGAACATGAAGGTTTCACAGTCGTTTTGGGAACATAATGATTGGAAATTATTACGTGTGCCCGTCTTCTGAGGAATAGGAACATTTGAAAGTATTAACTGTCTGTGGATCTATCGGGAAACACGAATATGAAAGTCTTTTGGGAAACTGAGAATTTGAAAACATTATGTAAGTATTTAGAGAAACATTGAGATCTGAACACTGAAGATTTAGAGGAACCATGAATATTTGAGTCTTTTTGGAAACACGAAAATTTGAAAGCATATTATTGTCTTCAGAAACGTTAATGATTGGAAAGCATTTACGTTAGTCTTAAGAGAAACACAAAGATTTGAACATTGAAGACAAGATTTAACGGAACCATGAATATTTGAGTCTTTTTGGAAACACGAAAATTTGAAAGTATATTATTGTCTTCAGAAACGTTAATGATTGGAAAGTATTAACGTTACTCTTAAGAGAAACATAAAGATTTGAACACTGAACACTGAAGATTTAAGGGAACCATGCATATTTGACAGTCTTTTTAGAAACACGAAATTTTGAAAGTATATTATTGTGTCCACAGAGACGTTAATGATTGGAAAACATCACGTTAATCTTTAAAGAAACACGAAGATTTGAACATTGACGATTTAGGGAAACACGAATATTTGAGTCTTTTTGGAAACACGAAAATTTGAAGGCATATTATTGTGTCTTTAGGAACGTTAAAGATTTGAAAGCATAACGTTAGTATTTAAAGGAGCACAAAGATTTGAGCATGAAGATTTGAACATAACTAACTAAACATTGAAGATTTAGAGGAAAGTGAATATTTGAGTCTTTAAGGGAACACGAAAATTTGAAAGCATATTACTGTCTTGAAAAACATTAAAGATTTGAAAGCATTACGTGTGTGTGATCTAAATTTGTTCTCTCTCTCTCTCTCTCTCTCTCTCTCTCTCTCTCTCTCTCTCTCTCTCTCTCTCTCTCTCTTAGACTTGTATTATGTGGTTTCTAAGATTTATGGTTCTCTCGGTCTCTGGTTCTCGCTTGAAGTTATTATTTTCGGGTGTGAAACAAACAAACAAACAAACAAACAAACAAAGAGAGGCAATCCAACACCTGCGTCGCCCTTCCGTCAGGTAAATAAACGTGTTAAGATTGCGCGCCACTCTGTACGGAGGAGCCAAGATTGTGAACCACTCTGTTGCTGTTCAGAGAAATGGACTTGTTATGGTGCTCACGCGGGCGCCATAAATCTCTCTCTCTCTCTCTCTCTCTCTCTCTCTCTCTCTCTCTCTCTCTCTCTCTCTCTCTCTCTCTCTCTCTCTCTCTCTCTCTCTCTCTCCAGACAATACGCCTCCACCTCCACCACCACCACCATTATAGATATCTTCAACATTTCTTTTTTCCTTTCCTTTCATCGACGAAGGTATTTTCATCATTGGAGGTATTTTCAACAGCTATTTCCTTTCATCAAGACCGTATATATATTTTCAGGTACGGTTAAAAATAAGTTCTTCCTATATATACTTACACATTTCAGGACTTACACATCCACCCACATTTGATAAACCTTGCCTAGAGCTTGTGTTTGTATGTCCATGGGGTGGTTTTATAGTTTTAAGAGCCTGGTGATAGTCTGGCAAGGCTTCCGCAACGAGAACGTGAAAAGAAACACTCATGGGAATCCGACTAATCTCCACGTCTTCTTTTGAGGAACACTTTTCTTCTAATTATTTTTTTCTTTTTTCTTCTAATTCTTTTCTCTTCTAATTCTTCTTTCTTCTTCTAATTCTTTTCTCTTCTAATTCTTTCTTCCTTATTCTACTTGATCTCCTTTATCTATATACTTCTCTTCCTCCCTTCTCTTTTTTCCTTATATGATTCTTTACTTCCTCCCTTTCTTGCCGTTATTTCCTTCCTCTCCTTCTGTACTGTAAGATTTTAAAGCATTGAGTGTCTTAAGAGGAACGAAGATTTTCAAAGGATTATGTGTGTGTATGTTTTCTGAGGAACTAAAGATTTGAAAGCATTACGAGAGTGTCTTAAGATGAGCATGAAGATTAAAGGACTATGTGTGTGTGTGTGTGTGTGTGTGTGTGTGTGTGTGTGTGTGTGTGTATGTGTGTGTGTGTGTGTGTGTGTGTGTGTGTGTGTATGTTTTCTGAGGAACTTAAGATCTGGAAGCATTACTAGTGTGTGTATCTCTTAAGGAACACGCCCTCGAAAATAGTTCTTGTGAGAGTTAAATGCGTCCAAGAATACAGGGCCTGTGTTTGAGATCGGAAGGTTAATATTTGCACCATTTTTAAAGGATTTTGTGTTTACATGTTTTCTGAGGAACTGAAGATTTGAAAGCATTACTAGTGTGTGCATCTCTTAAGGAGCACGCCTTCGAAAATAGTTCTTGTGAGAGTTCAATGCGTCCAAGAATACAGGGCCTGTGTTTGAGATCGGAAGGTTAATATATGCACCATTTTTAAAGGATTATGTGTGTGTATGTTTTCTGAGGAAGTGAAGATCTGGAAGCATTACTAGTGTGTGTATCTCTTAAGGAACACGCCTTCGGAAATAGTTCTTGTGAGAGTTAAATGCGTCCAAGAATACAGGGCCTGTGTTTGAGGTCGGAAGGTTAATATTTGCACCATTTTTAAAGGATTATGTGTTTGCATGTTTTCTGAGGAACTGAAGATTTGAAAGCATGACTAGTGTGTGCATCTTTTAAGGAGCACGTCTTCGGAAATAGTTCTTGTGAGAGTTAAATGCGTCCAAGAATACAGGGCCTGTGTTTGAGGTCGGAAGGTTAATATTTGCACCATTTCCCAGAAGGTGTGTGTCTGATAAGCTTATTTTTATCTGGCTACACGGCGTTCAGAATAACTTGGCGGGTAAACTCCACTTCTGCACCCTCCTCCTCCTCCTGACTTCGACAAAAAAAGGTACATTATTCCTTTGAGCGTAAATAATAAGGAGAGGAGAAGAAGGACCAACAGACTTTCCCCACCCGTAAAATATGAACAGACAGACAACAACAGGTGGTAGAGGTGAAGACACTCGCTTATTATTAAATCCCAAAGCCGAATGGGGTGAGAAAAAGTGCCGTAGAGGGTAGGAAGGTAAATTATGGAGAGAATTATGAAGGGAAACGAACAGGGAAGAATTCAGAAAGAGGTGTTTTATAGTGTGTGTGTGTGGGTGGGTGTGGGGGTGGGGGGGGGTCAGAACTAACATATGAAGTGGAAAACGCAGTAAAAGAAAAAAAAAAACATACAAAGAGGAGAATAAAATTAATGTGCAGCGGTACAGACTTAATTTTAAACGGAGTGCGAGTGTGGAATTCCCGGCATTTTTATTTTTCGCGTCGTGTGTGTGTGTGTGTGTGTGTGTGTGTGTGTGTGTGTGTGTGTGTGTGTGTGTGTGTGTGTGTGTGTGTGTGTGTGTAAACGTGCATGTACTCACTTCTTGCATGCTTAATTCCGAGTGCTTGCCGTGTGTGTGTGTGTGTGTGTGTGTGTGCGTGTGTGTGTGTGCGTGTGTGTGTGTGTCGCCCATTACACGCCCCTGCAGCGGCTTTACGAGGGAGGAGGAACGTGAGCGGGAGCCAGGAGGACTTTGAGGGTTGCTGGGAAGGCGATCACCCACTGACACGCCCACGGCAATGCCCACTGAAACACCCACGACTATACCCACTGAAACACCCACGGCAATACTAACTTATACACTGAAACGAACTGAAACACCCACTGTAACCAATACCCACGACTATACCCACTGAAACACTCACGACTTTACCCACTGAAACACCCACGGCAATACTAACTTATACACTGAAACGAACGGAAACACCCACTGTAACCAATACCCACTACAACAAGAACTCACAAAAGAACGGTACGGCACTGAACCACCCACTGCAATACCCACTACAGCACCGAGAGTAACTTATAAACACCCACTGCAACTATTGATCCACCCACTGAAACTACGACTGAAACAAGAGCTGAATCACGCACTGCAACATCCACTAAAACAAGCTGAATCATCTCTCAAATCATCTCTCAAATCTTCACTGAAACTCAATTAAAGATTAAACACCCACATAAACTCAACCACCATTACTACGATAGACTTATATTTCTCCACTTAAAGTACTCACCACTTTCACCACTACTACCAACCACAACCAAAACCATTACAAAACAAAAGACCTTAAACGATTCATCACCACTACACACCCACCACCTTCACAACACCATCAACCACTACGGCTACCATCTATCACCACCACTTCAATTTCAACCAACCACGTAAGTCAACAAACACCACCACCACCACCACTATTCCTTCCCTTCAGTATCATCACCACTTACACCCATAACACCACACTACCACCACCACCACCACTACCTGTAATTAAAAGAAAACGAGAAACAATGAAAAAAAGTCCACCTGAATTCCATTATGTATACTCTCTCTCGACAAGCATGATACGCGTCAATTTCCTTCACTTTTATCTTCAGCTTCACTCTTAGTTTTATTTTCTACTTTAACTTCCACGTCAAATATTTTATCGAGTCCCTTAAATCCACTTTTTACACCTTTTAAAGTAACGGTGTAAGAGATTCGTGCTTTTGTAGTGCTAAGTTCGTGTATTTGGTGTGCTTAATTAAGGAGAAAGTAATCTGGTTCTCTTTGTTTTGCTTTCTGTATCCTCAGGCAGACACAATGTTTCTAAGAGCTTCAATTCATTTCAAAACAACTTCATATATTTATTTTCGTTTCGTTCGGTGAGTCACTTTCCTAGAACAAACCAAAACACCAACAGAATACTCAGAGGACGCACGTCACGCCCTGCTGTGTGTGTGTGTGTGTGTGTGTGTGTGTGTGTGTGTGTGTGTGTGTGTGTGTAGCAAGCTCCCTTACCTGTGGGCGGAGAAGGGAAGGGAACAGGTAAGGTAAGGGAAGGTGAGGTAAGGTTAGGTGAGGTAAGGTAAGGGAAGGTGAGGTAAGGTTAGGTGAGGTTAGGTAAGGTAAGGTGAGGTAAGGTTAGATGAGGCTAGGTTAGGTGAGGTTAGGTTAGGTAAGGTAGTTAGGTTAGGTTAGGTAAGGTAAGGTTAGGTAAGGTAAGGTTAGGTTAAGAAAGGTAAGGTTAGGTTGTTAGGTTAGACAAAGTAAGGTAAGGTTAGGTTGTGAGGTTAGGTAAGGTAAGGAAAGTTAAGGTAAGGTAAGGTGAGGTAGGTTAAGGTAACCGTAGAACATTTCACCGCGCGTACAAAACCAACCAGGTGATATAAAACGGTTTAATTGATAGAACAAACACCATCAGCAAAGGCAGTACACTCCCTCCTGCTTACAAGAAACGCACCTCAGCCACAACAGCATACAGCAGGAACAACACCAGTAGCAGTAGTTAGTCCCAGCAGAACCGGCAGAACTCACAGTAGTAGCAGAAGTAGTAATAATAGTCAATCACTGCTTTAAATCACTTCAAGTGTATATTCCTTGCTAGGTTCGGTGTTTTCTTCGCATTTTCCTCACGAAGCACAACCGGAAGAGGACAAGAGGTGGAAGGAGGTGGAGATGAGGATGAGGATGAAGGGAACTGTGCCGAGGAGGAGGAAATGGAGGATGGAAGATAGTCTTGAGGAGAAGGAAGAGGACAAGGGGTGGAGTAAGGTGGAGAAAGGGAAAAGGATAAAAGGATATGTGCTGAGGAGGAGGAAGACGAGGAGTAGAGTCAGGTGGAGAGGGGACAAGGATGAAGTGAAGTCTGCTGCGGATTAGGAGGACAAAGAGGACAGGGGTGAGGAAAATGGGCTCAAGTTCTGTTTTCCGGCACTGGGTAAAGAACCGAGGGAAGGTGTGGCGATACCGGCCGTGGCTCCCCCGCTACTGGCACCTCGAGGGGAAATCTGGCACTCCCCTCACTCACTCTCTCTTCCCCTCACTCTCCCTCCCTCCCTCGCTCTCCCTCTCTCACTGCCTGCCTTGCCCACCACCACCACCACCGCCGCCTCCACCGCTAACACTCACACAGCCCCGCGCCACACACACACACACACACACACACACACACACACACACACACACACACACAGCCTCCCCTTCACCCCTCTCTCTCTCTCTCCCCCCCCCCTCCCCCCCCGTGCAAGTTACCGAAATGGAAACTGATAATAAAAGGAAACGGAAACTACTGCACTGCTGGAGAGAGAGAGAGAGTGAGAGAGAGAGAGAGAGAGAGAGAGAGAGAGAGAGAGAGAGAGAGAGAGAGAGAGAGAGAGAGAGAGAGAGAGAGTATACAAATCACCATGCGCCATAAATATTTTCAGAGCAATATCATAGGGAAATCCCATCACCACCACCACCAAACAACAACAAAAACAACAACAGAGTAATAAGAACATCAAAGGAGGAACATCATTATAACCCCCCCCCCCCCTCCTAACACCCACCACCACCACCACCGCCGCCACCACCATCAACGGTCTCATTATCACTATCAAAGACTCGCCTTAACCTTACCCTTTCCTCTTGACGGCCTAAGAGGAAACTCCAGCAGGCAAACCCATCTAAAGAGGAACCGTCCACCACCACCACCATCACCACCACCATCTTCGCCCACTCACCCAAAAGTCACAGGAAGAAGACGATGACTAAACCAAAAGACAAGAAGAAGAAAGAGGAAGGAAGGAAAGGAGGAGGAGGAGAAAGAGGAACAAAAAGGATAGATAAGAGGAACAATAGGTTGACGTAGGGAATAAAAATAAGAGAAAAAATAGAACAAGAACAAGAACACAAAGAACAAGAACAACAAAAAGAACAAGAAAGTGATACAGAACAAAAAAAAGGAAGACAAAGAAAGCAAAACAACAAAACAATAGGAAAGGGAAACACACAAAGAAGAGAAAGGAGAACAGGATATCGAGTGACGAAGAAAGCAAAAGAACAAAAAAGAAAATAGGAAAGGAAGATAAACGAAGAAAGAAAGAGAATGGAGAAGAGAACAGGATATCGAGTGAAAAAGGAAGCAAAAGAACAACAACAACAAAAAAAAACAACATTAAAGGGAGACATACAGAGAAAGAAAGAGAACAGGATATCGAGTACAGAAGAAAGCAAAAGAACAAAAAAAAGTAGGAAAGAGAGTCGAACGAATAAAGAAAGGGAAGGGAGAGAACAGGATGTAGAGTAAAGAAGAAAGAACATAAACAAAGGAGGAGGAGGAGAGAGAAACGCCCCCTTCCTTCCTCCCCCCTTTGCCGCCCCCAGCTGCAGGAAGCGCCCCAAGTCAATTCTCAGTATACGATTAAATTTATTGGAGTCACCCCCACGTCTGACCCCGGCGGTGTGCAATCAGAGGGAGGGTACGTTAGGAGAGGTTAGGTTAGGTCAGGTTAGGTCAGGTCAGGTGAGGTTAAGTTAGCTTGTTAGGTTAAGTAAGGTTATATTAGGTGTGGAATCAAGGGGAGAAAGTGTTAGGCGAGGTTAGGTTAGGTCAGGTGAGATCAGGTGAGGTGAGGTTAGGTTAGCTTGATAGGTTAGTAAGGTTAGATTACGTGTGCCATCAAGAGGAGGAAGTGTTAGGCGAGGTTAGGTTAGGTCAGGTTAGGTCAGGTCAGGTGAGGTTAGGTTAGCTTGATAGGTTAGTAAGGTTAGATTACGTGTGCCATCAAGGGGAGAAAGTGTTAGGCGAGGTTAGGTTAGGTCAGGTGAGATCAGGTGAGGTGAGGTTAGGTTAGCTTGATAGGTTAGTAAGGTTAGATTACGTGTGCCATCAAGGGGAGGAAGTGTTAGGCGCGTTTAGGTTAGGTCAAGTGATGTCAGGTGAGGTGAGGTTAGGTTAGTTTGTTAGGTTAAGTAAGGTTATATTAGGTGGGCATCAAGGGGGAGATATGTAAGGTGAGGCGAATTTTGGTAAGGCGAGATGAGGTTAGGTAAGGTTAGTTTGTAGGGTTAGGAAAGGTTAGATTATGATGGGATAGATTAGGAGAGATTTTTAGGTTAGGTAAGTTGAGGTCAGATGAGGTTAGGTTAGCTTGTTAGGTTAGGTAAGGTTAGATTATGTTTGGCTACATTATGAGAGTTTGTTAGGTTTGGTAAGTTTAGGGCAGATAAGGTAAAGTTAAGTAAGGTTAGCTTGGTAGATTAGGTAAGATTGTATTAGGCGTTAATTATATAGGGTTAGATTATTTTGGGTTAGGTTAGTATATGTTAGACTAAGTAAGGTTAAGTAAGGTTAGTTTACGTTATATTAGCATGTTAGATCAGGTAAGGTTAGATATGGCTTAGTTAGGTTAGAATAAGTTGGTTTTGAAAGGTGTTAGATTGGAATTATGCTTATATTGGTTGACGTGAGGCTGAGCTTGATTTGTTTAAGATTGGTTTGGTCAGGTAGGAGTCGGTTAGGTTGGGCCCAGGTGGTAAGGCAAAGATAAGGAGGTCGATAGAGATAGATAAATCTACTGTAATATCATTCACTGTGCGACACGCCGGATATAAGAGTGGTAAGAGATAGTGAACAGGATATCATAAATTATAATTAAAGCAAAGAGAGGATGCAGCATAAATGGGGAGATAAGAGACAGTAAGATCAAAATGTCTGCGTGTGCGTGTGCCTGTGTGTGTGTGTGTGTGTGTGTGTGTGTGTGTGTGTGTGTGTGTGTCTGTCTGTCTGCATGATAATGAAATAATAACAGATATTTTGATGCTATTATTTTCCTGGGGTCTCTCTCTCTCTCTCTCTCTCTCTCTCTCTCTCTCTCTCGAAAGCTGAAAGACAGGGAGGGGAAGGCAAGGGTAGATAAGTGATAGGAAGAAAATGGAAGAGAAAAGAAAATAAGTAATGGAGTTTGTAGTGGAGGGAGACTAAAAAAAAATATAAAAAAAAAAGATGAGGGAGGAAGAGATTTAAAGGAAGAAGAGGAGGAAGACATGAGGGAAAAAATAAGAGAAATAAAGAAAAGGAGGATGTATATGAAAAAAAAAAATTAGAACGAGGAAGAGAAGGAAAGATGGAACAGATACAAAATAAGTAGTAGAAAAAGGAGAAAGAGGATGAGATACGTAAAAGGAATTAGTGAAGGGGGAAGAGGAGAAGGAAGAGGAGAAGTAATAAGGGAGAGAGAAGGTAAAATGTATGAGAGAGGAAGGAGAAGGACTGGGGGTAGGAGAGGGAAGGTGGGTAAAGGAAGGATGGAGGGAAGATGGGAGGTAAGGGGGGTGAGGGGGGGAGGGAAGATGGGAGGTATGGGGGGGGAGAGGAGGAGGGAAGGAGGGGGGGGTTATTTAAATAGTTTGCAGTGGGATTTAAATTTTATCCCCAAACTTTTCGAGGCAAAATTTTGTGAGTTTGGTTATTATTGAAGGGCAGTGAGGAAAAATACACACACACACACACACACACACACACACACACACACACACACACACACACACACACACACACACACACACACACACACACACTCTGTCTCTTAGTAAAAAAAATCTTGAATATCCTTCGCCAGATATGTATATTTTCTCTGCTTATTTTTCCTTCATATCCATTTTATATATAAGAGTAATAAGTTGTTTAGTGATATAAGGGAAGAGGATGAAAATGTAGGGAAAAGAAGAAAAGACAGCGAGTATATATGAGAAAACCAAAAATAAAGAAAGGAAAAAAAAGAAATGGAAGAAATAAAAAAAGAAAAGAAAACGAAAGATAAAATAGAATGAAGAAGTGAAAGAAATGAGAAAGTGAAATAAAGAAAACGGAAGAAAGGAAAGGAGAAATAAACGGAGGAAAAAATATAAAAAATCAGAAAATGTAAGAAATATAAAATAAAAGACAACGAAAGATAAAAACGAAAGAAGGAATGAAAGAATAAAGGAAGGTTATAAAAAGAGAAAGAAAAATATGAAAGGAATAAAAATAAGTACGTACAGGAGGTAAAAAAAAAAAAATAAATAGACATTACATAAGACAAAGTACATACAAGTTTATATTTACATTACTCTCTCTCTCTCTCTCTCTCTCTCTCTCTCTCTTTATGGCTACCTGTAATCAAACTTTTCCAGGTAATATTTGAGGTCTATTTCTTGCTCAATATTATCTTTATTTTTTTTTATTTATTTACATTTTTTTTCTTCAGAATTTGTAACTTTGAAAAGGAATTGTTTTTATACGTCTTGTTAAATCGAAGGAAAATGAAAAAAAAAACGAAGAAAAGAAGAAAATGGAAGGAAATTGAAAAAAGGAAGAAAGGAAGAAATAAGAAAAATAAGATAATGATAAAGGATAACACAAAATATAATCTTCTCCTCTTCTTTTTCTTCTTCTTCCTCCTCCTCCTCCTTTCCATCCTCCTCTTTCTCCTCCTCCCACAAAATGGTCTTTCCCTGCTTTCGATTTCTCCTCCTCCTCCTCTTCCTCCTGCTCCTCCTCCTCCTCCTCTTCTTCCTCCTCCTCCTCCTCCTGCTGCTCCTCCTCCTACCATCGACTAAGCCACAGAGAGAACGAGAGCGAGAGCGAGAGAGAGAGAGAGAGAGAGAGAGAGAGAGAGAGAGAGAGAGAGAGAGAGAGAGAGAGAGAGAGAGAGAGAGAGCAAATGTGACTCTTTAAGACCGTCCTCCACCTCACCTTTTGTTCAGACCGACGGGAAAGAAAGGATTGAAGGGAAGGGAGGGATGGGAGGGAAGGGAAGGGAAGGGAAGGGAAGGGAAGGGAAGGGAAGGAGGGATGGGACGGAATGACGACAGTAAGAAGTGAAAGGAGAGTAATGAAAGGGAAGGAAAGGAGTGAAAGGGAAGGAAAGGAGTGAAAGGGAAGGGAAGGAATGAAAAGGGAGAAAGGAAATAAATGAAAGAAGGAGAAGGGAATATGAGAAAGAAGGAAGTCGGCAAAGGAGAAGGGAAGAAAAAGTGGGAAAACGAAAGGAGGAGATAGAGAAACACATATGAAGGGAAAGAATGAAGGGAAGGGATGGAAATAAAAAGAAGGGAAGCAAAAAGACGAGAAAAGAATAGGAGATATTGTAAAGGAAAGAGAAACGTAATGGAGGGAGAGGGAAAAGAGAAGGGAAAGCAAGGGAAAAGAGGGGAGGGGAGAGAATGAAGAAGTGGAAGAGACTGTAAGAGAATGGAGAGAGGGGAGGAGAGGAAATAGGAAGAAAGGGGAGTCAGGGAGGGAGAGAATGCAAGGGAAAGGAAGGAAGGAAGAGGAGGGAAGAGAACGGAAGGAAGAGAGGGAGAGAATGCAAGGGTTGGAGGAAGAAAGGGAGAGGAAGGAAAGGGAGGGAAGAGAACGGAAGGAAGAAAGGGAGAGAATGCAAGGGAAGGAGGAAGAAAGGGAAAGGAAGGAAGGGAGGGAAGAGAAGGGAAGGCAGGGAGGGAGGGAGAGAATGCAAGGGTTGGAGGAAGAAAGGGAGAGGGAGGAAAGGAGAGAAGAGAACGGAAGGCAGAGAGGGAGGAAGAGAATGCAAGGGAAGGAAGAAGAAAGGGAAAAGAAGGAAGAGAGGGAAGAGAAGGGAAGGCAGGGAGAATGCAAGGGTTGGAGGAAGAAATGGAGAGGGAGGAAAGGAGAGAAGAGAACGGAAAGCAGAGAGGGAGGAAGAGAATGCAAGGGAAGGAGGAAGAAAGGGAAAGGAAGGAAGGGAGGGGGGAGGGAGGAAGGGAGGGGTAAGGGTCATGGCCAAACCAAATGTCATAAGGTTTGTGGAGGGCTTGATGAGATCTCTCTCTCTCTCTCATTATGGACGTATTTTCTAGGTCTCCGGGTTTCTATTATTACAACACACACACACACACACACACACACACACACACACACACACACACACACACACACACACACACACACACACACACAGACGGATATTTTATGGATGCAGAACAGGAAAAAATACACGAACACAACTCTAATCAAAGAGAGAGAGAGAGAGAGAGAGAGAGAGAGAGAGAGAGAGAGAGAGAGAGAGAGAGAGAGAGAGAGAGAGAGAGAGAGAGAGAGAGAGAGAGAGAGAGAGTCATTACAGTACCTGGGCCCACGACTGAGACACACGTGGACTCACCTGGAAAAAGAGAAAGGGAACCATTAGTTACCTGGGCACGGATATGGAAAACAGTTAGGCAACACTCAAACCTTTAGTACGTTATTGTTCTTACTATGACGTAATGACAAAACCTTTCAAACCACAGAACAGAACAATAAGATAAGATAATGAAGCAAATAAGAAAACGAGATAATAGAGGTAATAACAAAACAATGTGAGATGATAAAAAGGAGAATAACATAATAAAAGATAAGATATGATTAGAAAATACAATATGGTAAAACGATTGAAGCACTAACACAATAAACCTGCAGTTATCGATCCGTCTATCTTTAACAAGCGTCATAGCTCCAAAAAGATACATAAAGGCAGGCAAGTACTACTCTTTACTATTTACTTTTGTGAGAGCGGCGAGTAGCGAGCTTTTTATTTATTTATTTTTTTTACTCTTTTTGTTGCCCTTGAGCCGTGTCCTCTGATGTAAAATAAAATAAAAAAGTAACGTGTTGCCTTCTAGTTAGCAGAAGCCTTGGAGGAGTAAATGCTAATATATATATATATATATAAAACAAAACACAAAAAAATATGGACTAAATACCACTTAGTCACCTGGATTAATACTGAAACGACAAGAAAGACTCATAGGCCTAAAAGAATATTGCATAGGTACTAACCCTAGAAATTAAAGATCATATATAATAGCCGCTGCTGCCGCTGTTGTTGTTGATGATAATAATAATAATAATAATAATAATAATAATAATAATAATAATAATAATAATAATAATAACCCGCCAGTTGTACAAATAATGAAAAATGACGAAGCACTTAATTTTGGTCTTATATTACAACTTAAAACTGTTACTAATTGTGAGAGAGAGAGAGAGAGAGAGAGAGAGAGAGAGAGAGAGAGAGAGAGAGAGAGAGAGAGAGAGAGAGAGAGAGAGCACACACGTCATCATTTAATAAAACTCAATTAAAATTACCTTTACACTTTGCCTACTCCCCCCCCCCCCGCTACGCCTATCAGTGCCTCAGGTTAATTAAAGGGCGAACAGGTGTGTGTGTGCAGGTGTGTGCGTGGCCAGGTAGGCGCTCTCACCACTAAACGCACACATTCAAACGTACATCTGACTTTTTATTTTTCGTTTTATTCACTTTTTTTTTTAATACTCTTTCTTTTCATCATCATCATTATCATCATCTATTTCATCATCATCATTCTCTTCTTCCCGTTCTTTATCTTCTCGTTCTTCCTCATCGTTTTCTTCTTCTCCTTCTTTTTATTATTATTATTATTATTATTATTATTATTATTATTATTATTATTATTATTATTGTATTTATTTTGTATCATTTGTGTTTATGGTAAATGATCTTTGTATTTATGTTCTCTCTCTCTCTCTCTCTCTCTCTCTCTCTCTCTCTCTCTCTCTGTCTTCAGTGAGTCTTTAATACGAAGCCGTAGAAATGTAGGGCGGGATATTAAACACACACACACACACACACACACACACACACACACACACACACACACACACACACACAGTCACGGTTCATTTGCTTTTCCTTTTGCTCTCTGACCTTTTAAGAAAGAAAGAAAGAGAGAGAGAGAGAGAGAGAGAGAGAGAGAGAGAGAGAGAGAGAGAGAGAGAGAGAGAGAGAGAGAGAGAGAGGCGTAGTATCTTCTAATCACTATCTACATGAATAAAAAAAATACTATGTAACAACGCAAACAAAAACTATATATAGAAATAATTATTTAGATGATATCAAACAAAGTGATAGTATCAAGATTACGACTCTCTCTCTCTCTCTCTGATCGAACAAAATTTTAAGAGAAAATTGGTAAGCAAATCTCACATTAAAGAAGACATATGAGAGAGAGAGAGAGAGAGAGAGAGAGAGAGAGAGAGAGAGAGAGAGAGAGAGAGAGAGAGAGAGAGAGAGAGAGAGAGAGAGAGAGAGAGAGAGAGAGAGAGAGAGAGAGAGAGAGAGAGAGAGAGAGAGAGAGAGAGAGAGAGAGAGAGAGAGAGAGAGAGAGAGAGAGAGAGAGAGAGAGAGAGAGAGAGAGAGAGAGAGAGAGAGAGAGGGGGAGGGAGAGAGTAACGTAATGAGATGAAAAGAAGAAAACTCTTACATTTAATGAACAAGCAAAAAAACGGAGGTCAAGGAATCGAGATGAAATAATAATAAAAAAGAAGTATAAGGAGTGAAAATATAACGAAAAAAAAAACTTGTGAATGATACATAGAATAAGCATCACACGAAAATATATTAGCGTACTATAAATGTTTTAATGAAAAATCGAAAATGTTACGTCTTTCCGTTCAAATACAGGCAACTAAAACGACATTGTGGAAACAAGCGCCAAAGACACGGTATCCCTCGAAACTGCTTGAAAATGTGTAAAGAGTATCCGGCAGCCATGACGCGGAGCCCGGCGCATGAGGGAAGAGGATAGGAAGGGAAATGTAAATCCACGGTGAGAGCAGTAGTAGTGGTAGTAGTAGTGGTAGTAGTAGTAGTAGTAGTAGTAGTAGTAGTAGTAGTAGTAGTAGTAGTAGTAGTAGTAGTAGTAGTAGTAGTGGTAGTAGTAGTAGTGGTAGTAGTAGTAGTAGTAGTAGTAGTAGTAGTAGTGGTAGTAGTAGTAGTAGTAGTAGTAGTAGTAGTAGTAGTAGTAGTAGTAGTAGTAGTAGTAGTAGTTGTAGTAGTTGTAGTAGTAGTTGTGTGTGTGTGTGTGTGTGTGTGTGTGTGTGTGTGTGTGTGTGTGTGTGCCGTAGGCGAGGCGGCACAGGGCCGCCCACACGGGTTGGCCGGGGCCTGGAGGCGCTGAGTGGCTCTCGCTGGCCGGTAATGAGGCGTCGTGAGGCGCCGCGGGGGACGCCGCTCCAGAGGACTCAATAATGGTCCGCGGGGGCCGCCGAGGAGGCCGCGGAGGGCAAGGCTGACCCGGAGGAGGACGAGAAGGAGGAGGAGGAGGAATTTTCGCTTCACAAAGGGGAACACCGAGGGCCACTGTACCTCCTGGTGGGTCGCCGCGAGGCTGAGGGTACGATTTCCACCACCCCTCACCGCCCCCATAAGCGCCAACAGTCCCTGGCGGAGACGGAGGCCGTACCCGCCACAGCACCGTAACAGCACATCACTTTAGCGTCACTACACTGGGCCTCCAGCGGCCGGCCCACCATCTGGCGGCAGGTGGCGGCGGCGCGGCAGCAGGTGTTGCGGGGAGGGGCGCCGCGGGTCAATCGGGCACTAGGTCGCGTCCCCTCCCTCTCCCGCTCCTACGCGGCCTCCACTCGACTGCCGCCGCAGCTCCTCCACCGCCTCCACCATGGCACAGAAACAACACTCTCCTGCTGCTGCTGCTGCTGCTGCCCGCAGCGGCAGCCGGGCCGGCGCGGGGCGGCTGAGCAGGCGGCGGGTGGATGAACACGGCGCCATGTCTCCGGGCGCGGCCATGGCGGCGGCGCAGGTATCCCGGGCACTGGTGCAGGGGCGTGACTTACCTGAGGGCGTGAGGGCGCGGCAGGAGGGCCAGGGGGCGCCAAGGGCCATGACGGCTTCCGGTGAGGGCGGGCGGGGGTGCCTCCTGGGTGAGGCCGGGCCCGGCACTGACTCCGGCCGAGGCAGCGGCGGAGGGGCCGACCCGGAGCCCCGCCGCCAATCAATGACCGTCACCATGGCAACCACCTCAGGAATGTCCAGCCCGCGCCCCCAGCCCGTGCACAACAGGTTCTCGTGCACAACAGTCGTGCACAACAGGCCCAAGGTGCACCAGGGTGAGCGGTGACCGGTGCACGCCACGCCACGCCCCTGACATCACCACCACCATCACCACCACCGTCACCACCACACGCCCGCCACCACACCGACGCTGCGCACACCCGCCCCACTCTCCCCCTGACACACGCCCCGCGACACACACATTTCCATTTCATGCCGTGGCCGCGCCGGGGCCCGCGGGAGGCCTGGCCGCGGGACACCACCACACACGCTGCTACAACCACCTCACCTTCACCAGTCACCACACAACCATAACCACCGCAAACTCCACCACCACCTCTACCACCATCGTAACCTTTTCCTACTCTTTTTCCACCACCACCACCACCATAATGAGCGCCATAAAGCTAAGAGTAATGGAGTGTCAGCCCCCAACCCCCGCCCCCCGTGGCTCCCTCTGGGTGGTGTAGGGGGGAGGGGGTGCTTGTGGGTGTTGTGGTAATAAGAACACTAAAAATTCGCACCTTCACCCCATTTACACCTGACACGTCCTGGTAATTCTCTCTCTCTCTCTCTCTCTCGTCAATCATAATCATAAATGGAATAAACAAAAATAAAAAATAAAACAAATTTCTCATTTTCCTTCATATCAAAAACAATATAAAAAAGTACAAAAAATAAGAGAGAGAGAGAGAGAGAGAGAGAGAGAGAGAGAGAGAGAGAGAGAGAGAGAGAGAGAGAGAGAGAGAGAGAGAGAGAGAGAGAGAGAGAGAGAGAGAGAGAGAGAGAGAGAGAGAGAGATGAGAGAGAGAGAGATGAGAGAGAGATGAAAGGACAAAAGGACAGAATAGGGAAGGAGAAAGGGAGGGAGAGGAAGGAAAAAAATGAAGGGAAAAAACAACCATTCAATTATTTTCTATATATTCCCAGAGGCTTAGAGGAGGAGGAGGAGGAGGAGGAGGAGGAGGAGGAGGAGGGAAAGGGGGAAGGAGGAGGCTCTTCTATTCTTCCCTTCCTCTCTTCCTTCCTGCTTCCTCTCCCCTTTCTCTCCTCATCCCTCCGTTTCTGCCTATTTTTATTCTCTCTCTCTCTCTCTCTCTCTCTCTCTCTCTCTATTGCTGCTCATGTCGAAACCCGCCGTTCTCAGGTAAATAACGAGAACCATCAGGTCTCAATGAAAAACATTTCGAAAATACAGCACATACAGCCTGCCCTTTCTCTCTCTCTCTCTCAGGCGCATTGTTTGTGAAATAACATAAAAAAGGAGCTCACTGGCCCTTTTAGCAAATGCTTCATCAAACGTTTTTAAATGGAGGAGGAAGAGGAGGAGGAAGAGGAGGAGGGCGAAGAGGGTCGGAGAGGAGAAGGGAAAAGAGAGGAGAAATGATATTGACAGGGGAGGAGAGAGGTAAGAAGAAAAGAGGAGAGGAGAGGAGAGGAAACGGAGGGAAAAGAAAGGGAAGGAAAGGAAAGGAAAGGAGAGGAGAGGAGAGGAGAGGGAAGGGAAGGGAAGGGATGGGAAGGGAAGGGAAGGAAAGGAAAGGAAAGGAAATGAAAGGAGAGGAGAGGAGAGGGAAGGGAAGGGAAGGGAATGGAAGGGAAGGGAAGGAAATGAAAGGAGAGGAGAGGGAAGGGAAGGGAAGGAAAGCAAAGGAAAGGAAAGGAGAGGAGAGGAGAGAAAAAGAGAGATGATGATGCAAGAGGTAGAACGGATCACAAAGATGAGAATATTATGTTTAGAAAAATAAAATGTGCTTCTTTTCAATATTCTCTCTCTCTCTCTCTCTCTCTCTCTCTCTCTCTCTCAAGGTAATTATGGGAAGGCCTATAAATGCATTCACCACCACCACCACCACCACCACCATCACCACCACAACGACCACCACCATCACCACCACCACCACCACCACCACCATACTTTCCTCCCTCTCCAAATATTCCTAAGTCTTTCCTCCAACACTACTAGCCCTCTTCTCACACCTTTCCTCCATCTCTCCAACCCTTTTCACGCACACACACACACACACACACACACACACACACACACACACACACACACACACACACACACACACACACACACACACACACACAATATTCATCTCCATATTCTCATTAGGTATGCATAAGATGGATGTTGAAGAAATAAATAAAAGGAAAATATTGAGATACAAACTTTTGCAGAATCATGACAATAAACGAGATGGATTTGAAAAGAAGGAAAACTATAAAAAAAATAATAATGAAAAAAGAAAAAAATAATACCAACTACTTATTTTTTTCCCTCGTCATTTATGGCTTCAAGGATATCGACTTTTTTTTCTTGTTTTCCGCTTCTTTTTCTTTTTCCTGTTTTCATCTCCCTCTTTCTCCACTTTCGTCTCCTCTTCTAACTTGCATACTCTTTAATCTCTTATCTCCTCTCTCCCTCCTCTTCTCCATCACTTATCTGTCTCCCTTTCTCCCTCTACCCCGTCTCTTCTTCTTTAATTCCTTTTCTAAATACTCTCCCTCTCCCTCTTCTTCTTCCTCCTCCTCCTCCTCCTCGTCTTCTTATTTTCCACTTTTCATTATTCTTCATTTCCACTCCTCTTCTTTTTCTTGTTATTGTTTTCTTCTTCATATATTTCTGTTTTGATTAATCCCTTTTATAGCCTCTTCTTCTTCTTCTTCTTCTTCTTCTTCTTCTTCTTCTTCCTCCTCGACAGTGACCCGCCCCAGGATGTCAGGAGTAACGGGTTCGCTGGCCAATTTGGGGCTCGTTACCTCCTCCTCCTCCTCCTCCTCCTCCTCCTCCTCCTCCTCCTGACCACGTCGATTTAGCTTCATTCTATCGTTTCCTTTCGTTTTATTAGCTTTGTACGCGTTCAATTTTAGGCTGTTGTTGTTCTTTCTTCTTTTTCTTCTTTTTCGTATTCTTTTGTTGTCTTTTTCTTCCCTGTTTTCTTCTACCATTACTATTTCATTTGCATTTTTTTTTCATCTTCATCTTCTATTTCTTTTTCTTTTCCTTATTTACCTTCTTCCTCTGTGGTGTTATTTAAGCATCATGTAATTTCCTTTTCCTAACCGAACCTGTAACTTATTCCACATTTCTCCCATACACTTTGCACACTTCCGTCCCTCTACTGTTGTCCCGTAACATCATTTTATTCTTTGTATTTCTAGGAGCAGCGAGTAGCGGGCTTTTTTATTTATTATTGTTTCCTTTTTTGTGTGCCCTTGAGCTGTCTCCTTTGTTGTAAGAAAAAAAATCTACATTTATTTCTCCTACTATTATTTCTACTTTTACGACCACTACTGTTTCATCACATGTATTTCATCTTCTACTTCTCTTTCTTCTCTTTGTTCCTCTTCCTCTTCTTCTATTTAGTGGAGGTTCGCAGGGCACACGCGACGAAGCTCCCAACACTGACAGAAAACGAGAACGCCGCGCCGATAAGAATTAATATTGCCTCCCCTTCCCTGTATGTGACAAGCAGGCCCGTCTATAAATACAGGCGTGTACAGAGGTGAGCGGCGCCGCGGCTTAAAAAGGAGTGGGCGGGTAAATGTTCGTATAGAGGGTGGGGAAAAACGTTCCTCGCGAGTTCTTAATTTAGCTTGACAATCAAATGAACTATATTATCACAAACCCTTAGAAAATTATTCCTCAGTTCACCGTAACATAGAAGAGTTGGGGGCATATGCAATAGTTGTGTGGCCTCGGTGCTCACCTTCACATTGACCTTTGAGTCCATGGTCGGTGAGAACACGTTACCCCGGGACACGGCCATTATGACATCCGGGAAAAAGGAAAGTTTCGTTTAGACGGCGCAGCATCTGTGGTCATATGCCGGAGAGAGACAGAAGGGGAAGGAATTATAGGAAAAGGGAACAGATCCCAGGAGACGGGACACAACCCCCGATTAATACCTGGTACCCATTCACTGCTGGGTGGACAGGGGCGTAGGGTAGGGATGTACCGATACCCCAATATTTGACCGATACCGATACCTGTGCACTGATTTTTTTTTTATACAACAATCCCAGCAGCTAAGGGAAAGATCAAATGTTAAAAAAAAAAAAAGACCCACTACTCGTTGTTACACCATAGAAGGGAAGAAAGCGAGGGAGGAAGCGCCTCGTGAGGTCTCGTTGGCTCAGCTAGGTTAGCTTTACCTTAATTGCCGTACATTTAGGCATAAGACTGTGAAGAAATCCCCAGACCCTGGCAGCGTGCCCCGTTTCGGGGCGACTGTCTGACTGACTGAGGCAGGCAAATGAGGCGAGTGGAGGGGCTCCGCCAATCCCGCGCCGAAGCTACTAAACTTGTATTGTACGCGTCCGCGGTACCTAACGCTGTACCGTATACTAAGTATTATATACTTGTATTCAGAGTAATATGAATCTTATCGTTTAAAGTGATGAAAATTAAATCGCGGGAAATTCCAAACTATATATTAGGTAGTATCACGAAACTAGATGATTACATTTTTCTAATATTTTTTTCAACTGGGCTGAACACTGACCGGCTGGGGATTCGAACCCGGGCCCGCGAATTGCTACATAGACATGCTAACCACTACACCACGGAGTATAATTCATATACTTCACACTGACGAGCCTTGCAATCACGCGTGACACACCTGGACAGGCAAAGGCCACGCCTGTATAAACCATTTCTTTCTATGTCACGAACTGTACCACTTGTGTTACTTTTCACCAGGGCCTTATCTCTCTCTCTCTGGGACGGTCGGCCAAACACACTAGAAAGTAAATTCTATATTTACTTCTTAATAATTAATTTCTCACTTTTGACAACATGTCATCATTAATCTCTCTCTCTCTCTCTCTCTGCTTATTTACTTATTTTCCTCTTGTTATTAGGAGAGACAAGTCAGGTGAGTAGGGGAGGCAGGTGTGTGTGTGTGTGTGTGTGTGTGTGTGTGTGTGTGTGTGTGTGTGTGTGTGTGTGTGTGTGTGTGTGTGTGTGTGAGAGAGAGAGAGAGAGAGAGAGAGAGAGAGAGAGAGAGAGAGGGGAGGTATTTTCCCCAACCCTACATTCTCTCTCTCACTCGCTTTTATTATATCCCAGAAAGTCATAGCTTCCCCTGTCCTCTCCCTCTCCTTCTTCCTCCCTCTCACATCCTCTTCCTCTTCCTCGAACTTTAATCAGAAAGAGGAGGTGGAATAGGATGTGGAAGAGGAAGAGGAGGAGGAGAATAGAGGAGGCAGAGATAGCATGTAAATGATGATAAGATAAAAATAAATGAATAAGACGAAAAGATAAAGAAGAATAATGCAAGAAAAGGAAGAAAGAGAAGGAGAAAGAGGAGGAAGAGGAGGAAGAAGGAAAAAAAAAGAAAACGGATGTGTTTGTGATAAGGTCTTAAACGTTTACATATTATTATTTACACACACACACACACACACACACACACACACACCTCTTTATAACCTTGATTGTCAAAGAGAAGGTCGCAATATATATGCAAGACTTCAAACTTTTTTAAGACTATAATATCGTGTGTGTGTGTGTGTGTGTGTGTGTGTGTGTGTGTATCTTCCCATCGTACCCATACATTAGACAGCTTCAAGGTTGCTTTTTTTTCCCTCCATCCCTCCATCCCCTCCTTCCTCCTCCTTCTCCTCCTCCAGTCTTCCACATATGTTGTTGGTATGTAGCAGACATCTTCCCTTTGCTTTAAATTTATTGTTTTATCTCTTTTAATCTTTCGCTCTCTTGCTTTTCCTTAATTCTGGTTCTCTCTATATCTCTCCTTCTCTATTTTCTTACTTTTCATGCTCTTTATTTTATCTCTTTTATCACTTTTGTTTTCTCTTTTACGATTTCAAGGGTCCCTTTTTTTAATTGTCATTCATATATTTCACAATCATTCAACTTCACTCAACCTGTTCTTACTTCCATATATATCCTCCCGAAATTGACCTCTCTTTCGGCCCCTCCACTATACTCTTTTTAGGAGCAGCAAGTAGCGGGCTTTTTTTTTCCATTATTGTTTTGTTTTTTTAATGCCCTTGAACTGTCTTCTTTGCTGGGGAAATATCAATCATTACTCTCATCATCCTTCCTCTTCATTTATTCTCGTTTTTCTCATTCCACTTACCAACCTCTTACATTTCTACCTTTCATATTTGTCCTATACTTTTCTACCTTATATATTTCAACTTATATTCCAACCTTTTACAACCCATTCTTCCACTTCAACTCCCTTATTTCAACGCCCATAAAATGCTGCTCCACCCAGACTCCACTTCCTCCACCACTCTATATAACACCCACCCATCCACTCCACCCAAATGTCAGCTCCACCCTCATTCCACTTACCACAATATCCTTCCACCAACATCCTTCCTCCTCCATTTTCATCAATAAACATTAACCTACTTCTTCCCCTCTCTTGCCTCCATCTCTCCCTCCTCCTCCTCCTCCTCCTCCTCCTCAAACTTTACTTTTCTTCGTTTTCTCTTTATTTTTATTCTTTACTTCTCTGTCTATCATTGCTTCTGTGTGTTGTATCTCTCTCTCTCTCTCTCTCTCTCTCTCTCTCTCTCTCTCTCTGCCATTGTCTTTCATTTTATATGTTCATTCAATCCAACCCATCACCACCACCACCATCACCACCACCACCACCACCAACACCATCACCACCATCACCACCACCACCACCACCATCACCACCATCACCACCACCACCACCACCACCACCACCACCATCACCACCACCACCACCACTGTCACTTCTAATACCTCCCACGGTGACTTTATTATCCAACCTCATCCCTTCCCATTAATCAACACACACACACACACACACACACACACACACACACACACACACACACACGCACACACACGACCACCCACCATTGTCACATTTTATTTCGATTGCTACGCCATTTCGATGTTAAGAGGAAGAGGAACGACGACCTAATCAAGAGGAGCCATAAACAGGTACTAGATGACAGCCAGGAGGAGCCATAAAGAGGTACTACAGGGACGAAGAGGAAGAGGAGGAGCATTGGGAACAGAAAAGAGTAGACGAGAGGAAAATATCTGTAGAAAATCCGGAAAAATCTTTGGGTAGTGAAAAAATCTGGAGGTTTATAGAAGAGTTTAAAGATATTAGTGCAGGATGGAAGGGGAAAAGGGAGAGAGAGAGAGAGAGAGAGAGAGAGAGAGAGAGAGAGAGAGAGAGAGAGAGAGAGAGAGAGAGAGAGAGAGAGAGAGAGAGAGAGAGAGAGAGAGAGAGAGAGAGAGAGAGAGAGAGAGAGAAGAGAGGCAGGCCACTTTCGTACCGTACTGGTGGATAATCAATAATTCTCTCTCTCTCTCTCTCTCATTCCGTTGTTGAATCTTCCCATGCACACACACACACACACACACACACACACACACACACACACACACACACATACACACACACACACACACACACACACACACACACACAGGTAAAAATAGTAACATTAGAAGTAGCAGTAGTAGTAATTATAAGAGTGTGTATTTTTTAAGTGAGTAGCAGGTAGTAGTAGTAGTAGTAGTAGTAGTAGTAGTAGTAATAGTAATAGTAGTAGTTGTAATAGTAGTAGTAATAGTAGTAGTAGTAGTAGTAGTAGTAGTAGTAGTAACAACAGTAGTA